>NC_049215.1:26850578-27020578 GCF_013347855.1 Anguilla anguilla | reverse complement strand
GGGACACAGGCATGGAAGATTGGGCATCTGAGCAGCGCGGAGTCACAGAGCCCCTTTCCCTCTGATATCCCAGCATTCCACTCTCTCTGCCCTTCAGGGGATTCCCCCTGCCCAATGGGAGGACAGACAGGAACACCTGGGAGTTTAAAACCCAGAGCCAATAAATCTGAATGAGATGATGAGTACCACTGGCTTAGCAAATCAATTCGTTTTGAATGATCAATTATCTCCACAGTCAGAAAAAAGGGGTACGGTAGGGGTCAGTTTTTGTTCTCTATGGTACATTTTTCCCTCACCGGGTCAGATTTTGTACCTTAGAATGCTAATCTAAAAGGGTAAAGGGTACAATGTGCATACCTTTGAGGGTACTGCCCAACTGACAAGCCATTGTACCCCTGGAGGGAAATTTTTTTCTGTAAGTGTACGTGCACTAGGCAAACCTTATTATAAATGTGAGTGTGTGTTCTCACAATTTGCCACAACTGAACCAACAAGCATGCAGCTCTCTCTCTCTCTCTCTCTCTCTCTCTCGGGTGAAAATGAGGCATTACAAAAGTTATCATAAAATGCTTCACTGCTATTGAAATCTGACTACAGAAAAGGTGTCACAAAAGAAAGTCCATGACCCGGAGAGCTCTCTAACAACCCCTCCAGCCTGCCACACACTACTGCACACCACCCCGTAGACCTCTTAGTCTTTACACATGCAAGAGACACCATTCCTGACAGATGAATCCAAACTGAAAAGTGCGTTAATGTCTTTTTCTCTCACTGCCAGCCACTTTCAGATTATGAAATCCCACGGGACAAATTACTGAGACGTTCTGAGAAATATTGACTCAAATTACGGGAATCGGCCGCATTCTGTGGAAAGTGATGTTTAAATAGCCATTTTCTGAATGAAGGGAGTGAGACCGAATTCTCGTAAAAAGTGTTGGGGAATTGTCAAGCAGTTGCTACCGACTTCCAAAAGCATGGGAGTAGAATTAAAAGCCAGTGGGGGGGGGGGGGGGGGGGGGGTTCCACCACATTAAACGCAAATGGCTCAGCATTTTTCAACAGCATGTCTGAAAGGTCTCACTTCGAATGTGGCGGCTGTGACACGCGCACAGAGAACAAGCTCTCTCGCTCTCTCGTTCTCTCGTTCAGTGCCGTGGGTTTACCCCTCCTGTGTATAGCAGTGCTGTCAGAAACTCCGATCCCTAACTCAGCAGCCCTCCCTATTCCCCAGCCCTTGTTTAATGAACTCTTCTGCTCATTAAGTGATGAGCTTAATTAACCAAATCTACAATATTGTAACGAGCTCCGCTACAGTGACAATAGGATAATGAGGGTGCATGCTCGCATTCAGCCTTAGGAAAGAGGGTATATGGGACGACTCGATGAGGGTTTGATCATATAATGTAGGCACAATCTACAGTCTATCCATCATTTTCAACCTGGACTACAGAGTGTACATTTCCACATATTTCAGTTTGTGCTGTTGGCTTTATTGAATCCTGGACTGACCTCCAAATGCATCTGGACACTGAAATGCCAGTTTTTGCACACACATATGTCACCTGATACATATGAATCAAATTATGAATTTATCCATTAAAATTAATTAATACTTTTTTTTTGAAAAATTGAAGTTATTTTTTACATCTTTTCATTCAAGATCAATGCTGTACATGGTAATTTTATTGAGGAAGTAATGTACAAGCTTTGAAAGTGAAAATGAAACTTGTCTGATGAGTTTCATTCATTCCAAATAGCTCAACTGAACAAGTAGTGTTACCTGATTCACATGAGGAAGTCATTTTGAGTGGCCTTTCATTTAGACAGTGCTGGAGAAAATCTTTGCGGGCCTACCTGAACTGCACAGGTGTTCTTGATACTTTAAGGACCTGGACCGAGGGACAACCATATGACACACAAGACCGTGTGAAGCAGCAGGGGTCTGATTTAGACATGTTTAAGACAGAGAAAGGGGAAAAAAGAAAATGAAGGAATCTAGCAACCAAAAAAAAAAAAAAAAATTAATAAATAAATAAATAAAAAAGGCAAGCAAATACAGACAAATAATAGAGCAGCCTAAAAACTCCCCCCTCCATCTCTCTCCCCCTGGCTCTGTCTGGGTAATTAGCGGCAAATCAAAAAGGCCGGGCTGGCTGGCCGACTGCGTGCAAGGCTCCCTGGGGCCAAAAACGCTTGAGTTCTGCCAGCGAGGATGGAACCTCCCGGTACCTCTCTGCTCCTCTCTTCTCGGCTTCTTTCTGCCCACTGTAGTAGCGTAGTGTTTTGTAATGACGTTATCAAGTCTTCGCACAGGAAGCATAGCCAGCTGTCCCTTTCCATATGGTCCTCTGTTCAGCATTCAGCGATGCTAAGTGTAATATCAGTTGCTGGCACCCCAAAAAACACAGAGCACATCTTACACCAGAAAACCTCATATCATAACTGGGTTTTTATAGGCTGCATCACAGTAAGGCTATAATAAGGAAGGGATACTCTATCCAGGACTTATACCCATGGCCATTCGAATAAGAAGTACAGCACGACAGTGCTACATGGACAGCACTACATCATATCAAGGCAAGGCCAGAGGACTGTTTTGTCTATCAGTTCTGATGTAGGTATCGTTTCATTAAAATCACTTGAGACAAAGACAACTCACCTGCCCTTTCAGATTTAAATCAGTTGCTAGATGCAGGGTAATTAGGATTTCACTCTCAATGCTATCCTGCTATTGAAGGGATTTTTCACAAAGCATCATGCTTCCACTTTGAAAAAAGTAAGTCAATTCAAGAAGGCAATAATGCAATAATCATTTTCATACTAATGTAGAGAAAAGGGGATGCATTTAGTGCCATTTTTTTCATGAAAACCACATCTGCTTAGAAGACATAAGTGGCTTGGGGGTTTGGAGTTTGACCAGTAATAATTTAACTGTGGTAAAGATGTGAGATAAAGTACCCCTCTGAAGACCATGAGGTCACAGGTCAAAAGAACTGTGGCTTGTGGGCTTGTGTTGTGGCTCTTGGTTAGATGAAACAGGTTTCACCATATTCTTTACACACACACACACACACACACACACAGGCATGTATACACACGTATACAGACACACACACACACACACACACACACACACACTTCAACAACACTTTGACGCACTTCATCTATCATTGCTCGCATATATACCCAAAACACGCTCAACAAACACACAAATACATTGTTAAATGCTTACAGTATGCATACGCACATGTGCACACACGCACGCAAATGCACACGCACACATACACACACACATGCACACTAACACAAACGCACAAACGCACACACACACACACATACACACACACACTCACACACGGGCATGCTGACTGTGCTGGCTGTCACACACTCCTCAACCACCCTCCGCACCTCCACTCCTACCCCTGCACGCACACCCACAGGGGGCCAATTAGCCTGCTCTCCACGCTCGGTCGATTCACACCCCTCTATCTGTGTCCTGCAGCGAGAGAGAGAGAGAGAGAGAGAGAGGGAGAGAGAGAGAGAGAGACAGAGAGAGAGAGAGAGAGTGAGAGAGAGAGAGAGAGATGGAGAAAGACAGAGTCGGACCCCAGGGTCAATGTGTTGCTGAGGGTAAACACAGTAAGTTACCACTTGTCATCATCTAACCACAGTAGTTTGCAGTTGCCTGACAACAGCTTGTAGAGTATGAGTATGTGTGTTTATGCAGGTGGGGGGGGGGGGGGGGGGGGGGGGATATTAGCACACCATAAGTAATTGAGCAAATTCAATGCAAATTTCCATGTTTTGTGTTATGGATGCTGTGTGTACACAGCTAAGTTCATGTAAACACATCTTTTCAGATGAATACAGCATCACTGATTGGCAGTTGTGCCTGTCCTCATCTTGACCAATACAGACACAAGCACACACCCATGCACATACACTGAGAACACTTGAGGGGCGGGATCATTTATGCAGATTGTAGCAGTAAAAGCTGCTATACGACGTTCGGAGAACAGGAAGCTGAGTGCCCCTGTAACACCATAACCCCCCCCACCCCCCCCACCCCCCACACACACACACACCTCCAGGGGACTGGTGGAGGAGGAAGTGTCATTTTGCAGGGATGGAGTTTATTACCTGGTGTAAGGGGGGGGGGGGCAGACACTGCCCTCCTAACGGGGAAGCAGTTTGGGTCACTGATTGGCCCCACGACTAAGCGGGTCCCTCAACATATTGTTCGCCGGCTCCCAAAGGAGTCTAAGGACACCGCTGCCCTCCATCAACGGAAAAAAAAAGGGGGCGGGCGTCCCGCCCTCGGACCCGGAGAGTTAACGGACCCTAACGGCGGAGCGCGAGCAGAGAGGCGCTCGTCTTCCGGCGCAATCCCAGGAGCGCCCTGCTTCAAATGGGGTTAACGACAAGAAGACAGCGCTCGAGGGGAGGGGCAACAATTAGGCTGTGAACTCCCGCAATAAAAAAATAAAAAAACACAGTAATTAGACAGCATTATTAGTGCAGGTACAGTAACTGCACAGGGAGGCCCATTACAGTAATTAGACACTGAAGCTCATTTATCATAGAAGCTGTAAGGCCTGTAGATTCAAGTGCTGGGAAACCTTGACACCACTTCTCTTTTTTTTAAACTGCCATAAA
This sequence comes from Anguilla anguilla, assembly GCF_013347855.1. Taxonomy (NCBI): domain Eukaryota; kingdom Metazoa; phylum Chordata; class Actinopteri; order Anguilliformes; family Anguillidae; genus Anguilla; species Anguilla anguilla. The sequence goes on along the minus strand of NC_049215.1, from coordinate 27,015,922 downwards.
ATAATTCATTTAGAAGGCATCTTAAAAGCAACCCCAGTCAGAAAAATATTTGATAATTATTACGCACATCGAATGTCATCAAATCAGTGATAATTACAAAGATTTCCAGACTTTATTTGTTCTTTCTGAATTGTTTTATATGCTTTATTCCTGGGCCTAATCCCTCAGACAAGGTCTGCGCTGTAATGCGCTGGAAAGGTCTAATTTAAGGGTGTAATGTAAGGGTTGAATGTTAGGGAATGTTAAGTTATGCAAATGTTTAATGTAGGGGAATATAATGTCATTTAAATGTCTATTGTAAATGTCATATATGTCATATATGCAATGTAAGCATGGAATGTAGTAATGTAGGGGAATGTAATGTAAGGGTGTGATATAATGTAAGGATGTAATTCAGAGGAATGTAAGGGTCAAGCATAAGTATAATGTAAGGTAATGTAAGGGTGCTGGTAAATTTTATCTGCGGTTGGTGAGTTTGTTTACTCTACCAGCCACTTTGGCAGGAAACCAGCCATCACGTGGAGGTCCCGTTCCATTCCAAATATCTAGGTGTCTGGTGAAATTGGCTGGTGAATTTTGGGATGGACCAACCACTGTGGCCTGTGGACAGTAAAGTTAGTTTTCTGCCCTGCTTTTGATGTACTGTAGAACATTACTACAGTAATGCATACATATATTATAGAATACTCCCCTTATGAGCAATATAGGGATCACCATCACTTTCACTTTTTAAGTGAATCACTGAGAAAGAAAGTGTAACTGGAGCTGAGCGGAACTGTGCATTTTGCATGGTCATGTGTGCTCGATTGTGTGTGTGTGCGTACGTGCTTGAGCATGTGTACGCATGTGTGTGCGTGAGTGTGTGTGTGTCTCAGACAGGCCTGTGTGTTTCTCTTCCCACACTGTGTGCTAGACAGGCTGAGGCAGAAGCCTGTGTGTTTCTCTTCCCACACTGTGGCCAGCCACAGTCACCACAGTCCGCAGCAGTGAGCAGCCAAGCCCGGCTCATCTCTCCTCATGTGTCAATCTCAGGGCTCTGCTCACGGCTTCGCTACCTGCCAATCAGAGCTCAGCGAACGGAGCTCTGCACACGAGGCCAGAGGGTCATTAGCAACAGCTGGAAGCAGCGGTTACAGCCACTTGGGCTTCATTTGCTCTGGATTAGTCACGTTAGTCACTTCAGAATGAATGAATATAGGGGGAATGAGAAAGAAAAAAACCTTTTTTTCCATTGTTCATTTTGAAACAGTAAAGTCTCACCTCTTCCCTCCCTTCCGTAACACTTCCTGTTCAAGAAGAGTACAAACAGAAAACTGCCTTTCAAATTGCACAGACTGTACATTTTTTTATGCATCCGCATGAGTGGAGTGCTCATATGAAATGGCTAGAAGCTCATTTTCTCTTTTTTTCTCTCTCATCTTTATCTATATCTCTATATCTATCCCCATCTTTCTTTCAGTCTCTCCCAATTAGTAATATTTTAATGGTTCAGTATTTCATAACATGTTGCATTCTAAAAAACATAGAGCCGTTGGAAGGTAAATTTGAAATTCTTCAATAGGTGTATCTTGTTTATAATCCTGAATTTGAAATTCATTTTGGTTTTCATGATTCCGTTTATCATTTATTATTATTTATTGTGATTCTTATGACCTTTGAAATGCTGTTTTCTCTCCTCCCTCACCCTCTTTCACTCTCTCCCTCTCTCCATCTCTCTCTCTCTCTCTCTCGCTCGCTCACTCACTCTCTCACTCACTTTCACTGCAGACACACCTCTCTGATCATTGATCTCTATTGACGAGCCGGTTGGCTGTACATTCTCCAACAACATGATACCCAACACCTGCCGACGCAGAGATTAGCTCCCGCTACAGCTGGCCCTAATGGGTGCCAGGCGGCAGCAGCCAGCGTGCAGTAATTATGGTGCTGGCGTTGCGGCGATCGTGTGTCACAGGGCTGGGGACGGGCTGTGTGCGGTAATTATGGGGCCAGTGCTGCACTGATCATGTGTCTCCGACAGGCTCCGCTTGCTTGCGGGTCGGTGCCGGGGCTGCGTTCTGTAATTAGCGTCCCCGCGGAGTCAATGAGGGCCTCTGTCTCCTCCTCGCAGCTCTGTAATCTGCCACCAGAGAGAGCAAACAGGTGCATTTAAAGCATTGTTCCTGCGCACACACACACACAAACACACGCGCACGCTGGCATACACACACACACGCTAGCATACACACACACACGCACGCACATGCTAGCATACACACACACGCATACGCTAGCATACACATACACACACGTACACACAAACACACGCGCACGCTGGCATATACACACACGCACACACACACGCATACGCTAGCATACACACACACATGCACGTACACACAAACACACGCGCACGCTGGCATACACACACACGCACACACACACACAAAACACATACATAGACACACACACACGCACACTCTGGCATACAAACACACGCTCACGCACACTTGCACAAACACACACAAAACACATACACAGACACACACACACTCACAGGAAAAACAGGCAGCGTGAAATGCTTTGGAGTCATGCAAGATCATACTTTAATAAATAATTCATTTAAAAATAGTCTGGCGTTTTTATACAATAGGATTTACGTAAGTCTGCGTAATACCTTGTCGGAGACTAGCTTTAGCCTGGATCGGGAGACCTGTGATTCAGTCTCTGTCTACCTCACATTAAATGACCGTCAGAGGTTGGTGCACCAGCCATCACAAAAAGACTTGGGATTCCCTTAAGACCTTGAAAGCTGCTAAATCATGGCTAATCGTGGGCAATTGACAGCTCTGCGACACAGGGGCAGCATCGAGAGGGTGTGGACCCCCTTAGACGCTGTCTGTCAATCTCAGTGCATCAGAGTAGAGCCTCCACATCACCCCTCTTTCTCTTATGCTGTCTCCTACGCCAGGTGCACCTCACCCAGTCAAAGCTGCAAAATGAGAATCCTCAATCGGCTCTCCACTGTCACAGAGCCCAAGGATTTGGAAAAAATCTATAAACCTAAAGTATTGATATTCTTTCGGTTGGAATAGTGTATTTCCTGTTGTTGTTATTGTTCCAGAGCAATGTGCTTATAGGCTTTTTATTGCATAATAGCTCGCCTATGTATAAATGGTTAAAATCCTTTGTCAGATAAGGTTTAGGTGGACAGACCCTTATAGTGGCAGACACATCACTTAGAGAGCTAACAGAGGCTAGGACGTGTTAGATCACACCTTCAACGGGCTTTTGCCACTCATAAAGTCCTAATTATCACCCGAAGGGTCGGACTTTCAAACTTCTGTGAGCCTGTGGTTTAACTTGCTGTGCATGCTGCCATTTTCCTTACTCTCCGTGAGTAGTAGCGCTAGTTCATTGTAGCCTTATGTCCCTTAGGGAACGAAGAGAATTAATTAAGTATGATTGTGCATTATGGCCCATATATGAACAGTTGCATTGTACATAGAAGGTTGTATAGATGTATGGCTGCATTACACACTACAGCTATACAGTTCTCATGGCACATGTTTACAGTATGTATGATAATGTATGGCCACGTTAGAGCAAGCATACGCAGGGGCATCATAGTGGGGGCATTGGTGGCAGGGGTGCCATATGGGGGGGGGGGGTTTGGGGGGTGGGGCAATTCCATGGGCCCTGACTAACAGAGGCCCTCAAAAATGTGTGCTGTAAATATACAGGGATGAAGTGTGTGTGGTGGTGGAGCCCAATGTGAGATCATTTCATGAGGGGGTTGTGACTCAAAAGGCCCGGACTAAAACGTTTGCTTTTGTTTATAATTATGAGGGGGCTCACAAATGAGACTCCATTTTCACAAGGCCCAGAATTGTGTGCTACATCCCTGTGCATATGCAGAGTATAAAGCAGAACACTGTGTCAGTTTTTTAGCCTTGCGCTACACGTGGGTCTTTATAAATAGCATTGGTTTCACATGAAACAGCTTCTTAATCCCTGCGTTCACACGGGGAACGTGGCACTGACAGGAACCCCAGCTGTGGTTCCGTTCTCACTGAAAGCCTCTCCAAAGCCTGTTCACACTCAGTTTAGTGTTTAGTTTGCTTGGAAACTAACGCCTCACTTCCTCATTTTTTTAAACCTAACGAAGATCCACATCAGACACGAATGTTGTCGATAAACAATGGAAATGGCAGCACGGTATGTTACTTCTTTTTTTTTTTTTTACTTTATTTGCGCGTCTCCTTCAACCACCCGGCCGAGCCCCTACTGCTAGTGCGTTTCTCTGTTATTTCTGGCTTCCTCTTATCACCAGCCGCAGGTTGTGAGCAAAGGGGCTTTCCTCCGGCACGTAGCCTCCAAAAAAAGCCCCCTGGTCAGCTGCAGCAGGTGAGCTTTCACACCTTCAGGACTGATCCAATCCTGACACATCAGCACAGACCCAATCACAGACTCAAAGACACTTCAGGTCCACAGCCCATAAACAATCAGCCCCCAAGTGTCTGTAATAACAGTGGATAAGAACAATGGGCCATTATTCACAGCACAAATGCATTTTGTAACTGAAAAAGTTAGTTAAAAAAGTTTACCAGTTAGTCACTGCAAACGATAAAGTAAATATGCCAATTCATTTCTGTCTCCTGTAGGGGACATGCATCTTTGTCCTTAATCTCAAAAATCAGATATTCTTCTATGCTGAAACTGCTGCAATTCAAGGGACATTCGACAAAAATAATATAAACAATATTTGAACCATTCCATTCCAATGGCCTCAAGCCAATCGCCTTGGCTCTGAGAATGCTGAAGAATGCTGGAGGGGCGTGGCTATGTGGGGCTGTGGATGAGGTAATTACTGACCACAATCACAATGACCCAACAACAAAAACCGACAGTAAAAGACCCTCAGGAGCTTACTCATATACAGGCACAGAAACCCTTAGCTTTCCAGCCACCCCTCAGTTCAGCTGCTCCTAAAACGCACATGGTGGACGTGACACTCTGGAAAGCCAGAGTGGAACATGAGGTGATGTCTGTGTCTGTGCGTCTCTCTGTCCATCTGTCTGTCTCTCTGCCTGTGAGTCACTGTCTGAAATCTCTGTGAGCTGTGGCAGTGGGGGGGGGGGGGTTGTGTGCTATGAGGAGACCCGGAGGGTGGGTGTGGGAGGGGGGGGTGTAGGGGGAGTAGAAAGCGCGACTCAGATGTGTTTCATGATGCTCCAGAGAGGCTGGAGAGAGACCATGGGAGCACAGCACACTGCCTGCTGGCTGGAATGGCTGCTGGGAAGCTCACACAGACACACACCCTGAGATTCTCCCTCTGACTATGCCCCAGCGAACGCGTCACACATGCACACAATGTGTCTGCTACTCTCCTTCCCCCAACTCTCAGCAGCCTGCATCAGCATCGGGATTCAGAGCAGTTTGGGGGCTACTGGTGTGAACCCTGCAGGGGTGTCCTTTCAGTCCTAGCTGAGACGTACTTTTGTCCCCGAGTGAAAGTGAATCCGCTTTGCCCCAGCATTAACTAAGGGTCAAGGAATGACTGTGATGCTAATCTATACACTAACTCGGCCTGGTTGAGGTTATCAGATAAGCTACTTGACTGTTAAAAACAGTAAACTATAATGATGGCTGGATCACAACTGGCACCTTCATATTAAAATTTTAAAAAAATGCTGATTAATAACAAAATTATGTTTCCATTTTGTTTTGCATTATTGGTTGAAATGTATAACATTGGGTCATTAAAATGATTGTTTTATGTTGCTTGGGTTTTTGCCCTTTGATGAGTGTTTACTGGTGTCAGCTACATTATGAGAACACAGTGGGGAAAAAATCACAGATGGTAGGGTAGCTCCAGTGTTGGGGAAACTACTTTGAAAGTGTAATTGCGTAAATGACCAATTACTCCACACTGAAAGAAGCTGGACTGCAGCAAAGCTACTCTAAAGAGAAATGCAGCTTGTGAGACTACAATTGCTCAGGAAATGTAGTTCAAACTACTTTGTAAAAAAATTGTCAAAAAAATTATGTATTATGTATATTATGTTCCCCTAGACATGACGCGTGTGAGCAATGCTTTTTTGCACATGGGGAGAACAACCCTACAGCTCTGTGGAGAGAACCAGCAATGCGGGACAATTGGCAGTTGACCATTGCCAACTATAGTGGAGCAGAGTGCTTCTTACAAGGGGTTTGAGAGAAGAGGGGGAGAGATGAGGTGGTATTTGCTCAATTTTGGTATTTTGGTTTGAAAATATATATATTTTAGGGGCAAAAGTAATTGGTAGGGCATGTAGTTTACTACCCTTCAAAATGACAAAAAAGTACCACAAGCACTAGACAAATTTGAAAGAAATTGAACTACCAGCAAATGACAGCAATATGTAATTAAACTACTAGTTTAGCTACATGCGGTTGAACTACTCCCCAACACTGCTACCAAGCTACCAAGAGAGAAGGTCTAAGGACTATATTTGCATGAGGCATGACTGAGATTTCATCAGCTGGGAAAGTCATTATAACGTGTTAGATAATCCACAAATATCCCCGCAGAACCCATGGCAAAAATAAACCAGCCATCTCACTGTGAGCTTCTGGCGATGTGACAGGGAGCTTTAATACCGTGGCCTGTGTCTACACTGCCATCTGTGGGATAAGAGAGGAACTGCAGTGGCACACCACCACAACTGCTTCAAATTCTGAGCTGAGTTTCTACTTGCTATGCAGTCAAAATGACAGTGAGATGAATGAGAGAACCAGCCCTGTCACAGACCTTTGCTTATAGGCTATTCGCCACACCCACCCATATCCATGCAGGATATATCGACAAAAAACACCACTCCAACCCACGGTCACTTACATCCCATCCCCCTGGCATCTACCACTCTATCAATCAATCAGTCAATCATTTCATCAATCAATTATTCAGGTAATCTATACCTGCAGAGAGCCAGTGCAAGCAAGGAAGCAGTCCCTTATGGACAGTATATTAATAATTCAACAAGGCCTCTTTTGACTGCATTAAACAATACACACACACACACTACACACTCTCTCTCTCTCTCACACTCACACACACACACACACACTCACACATGCACGCACTCACACACAGATTGACTGACAGTAATAGAAACAGCTGATAGATAGACAGTAATAGATCAGGTATATTTCTACTGGAGCTACTGGAAGTACTTTGACTCACATCTGTTTATTCAGCATTGGCAAAGCCCAAACAACAGTGACATCATGACAAACACAGTATAACAGTGCTGGAGTGGGACAATATTCCTGCGGTAGACCAATGTATTCTATCTGAAAGTAAAGCCTTCCTATATCATATAAACCTAGGCAAATTCTACTTTCAAAAGTCCGGGTGAGGAGTGTCAGACTAGTCCAGTGCTAACACCAGTTCAGTGCACCAGCCCAGACTCACAAGAAGCAGATTATGGTTGCTAACAAATAGCATTGTCATTAAAATGTAATACTGTAACAATGTGACAACACTGCCAAAGAATAACAGAGGTAGACTGTGGTGTCAGTCTGTTGTGTATCAGATTATGGCCAGGGAACTCCTTTGAACATGGAAACAGGTACCAGCTCACAAACCAAAACTGCACCAGAAAACTTGCATCACCACTGAATTTTCAAAATAGAGGGAAGTAGAGACATGTTTTTTTGGTCAGTGACTATAAGGCCCCAGAACCATAATACACACTCACGCACACGCGCACACGTGCACGCACACACATAAACACACACACACACACACGCACACACACACATATGTTCGTATTGCTATACTTGTGAGGACTTCCCATTGACTTACATTCATTCTGTAACCTCTAACCCTAACCCCAACCACTACATGCCTAACCTTAACCTAATTGTAACCCCAACCCTAACCCTAAGTCCTAACCCTAAAACAGCCTCTTGAACTTGTGGGGACCAGCAAAAGGTCTCCACCTTGTGTAATTTCCCTCATCTTTCTATCCTTGTGGGGACATTTGGTTCTCACAAAGATAGTAATACATGCCCATGCACACACACACACACACACACACACACACACACACACACAGGGTGATTGAAGAAAGAACCATGTTCTTTTCTTTCAGGAAGTGTCAGCATTATAGAGCTATACAAAGTTTCAACACATAAATAAAGAGTAGAAAATAGGTCAATGATTCAGAGATGATGCATAAAGAAAAATGAAATAATAAAAACAAAACTGATTGCAAAACTGATATGAGCAATGTTGGATTGTAGGCAAGGAACCAGCTCAAAGCATTTTACAGATAACTTTCTTGAGGGGGCAGAGACTCCCACAAAAAACAAAAAAAAAAACTGGCATGAGGAAAAATGTTAAATTCCCTCTTTAACTGACAATTGGTAACCAAAGCAACAATACGATTTATTCAAACTGCGCCTTGTCAACTCTCCTCTTTCCAATGGGGACCAGACTGAGTGTTCCTGTGGAATTATGTTACCGTTTCCCAGACTTGCAGCGTCCCGTGCCAGGACGGGGCGGGTGGGGGGTACTCCCCTTAATCCAGAGCAGTGCACCGCTGGGCCGGGAAGGAGTCGTTCCCCTCCGTGCCGATTTCCCCCTCACAGCATCATCTTCGGCTGTGACTGGAAAGGGCTGGAGACGCCACACACGGGTTGAGTCAGCAGAGTCGCCTTTCCATCGAGTCATAGCACGACTCACATTTCCATCGAGTCATAGCAGGGTTCACCCGAACCAGAGACGTGGCCCTGCACAGAAGGGATTCTGCTTTCTGCCATCAAACGTGGAAACAAAAATAGAACGCTTCTAATATTAGAACGATTGTAGACAAAAAGAAAATATCGATTTACTGGAACCTTTAGGTATTGTATGTACTGCGCATACTGTCACATGTAATGTGAACTCTGCAATACCTGACTAAATCACACAGCAGGAAATGACATCGTGAATATATTGAAAATGTCTGTGAAGATAATTGCGTACCTGTTGCATTTATGTACGTAATGTGACAGACTCTGATGTGGTAATGATGCATATTAGCTCTGCAATGTTTCAGAGTTACGTGAAGTAAGAGAGAAAACAAAGAAGAATCAAGCACAAAGCCAACAAAGTATGTGTCTCAAAACAGGCAGACCTGACTCACAAAGAATAAGTAATTACATTTGGATTGTGATCTGAACCAAGGCTACCAGTGCTTTCAGTAGTGTTTGTAAATTTGAATGGGTGAATTAAATGTTCTCACTCTATTAACATGACATCCAAAGATATGCAGATTAGGCTACTGTGGAGGATGGCATTCACAGGTTGTTTATGCATGCGTGCTCACTCACACCTACTCTGTATAAATAAAGGTTAATACAAAAATAATATAAATTACACAGTTGCACATCCTTGAAGAAAACAGTTAGCAAAGACGGTAAGCAGGTTCTGACCAAACTCCCTCATTCATCAGACCTCTTTCGCTCTCCCTCTCTTCCTACGGGGGGTGCGCTTGGTGCTCAGGAGATGCAGGGTGTTGGGCGTGATAAGCTGATGGCTGACTGACAGCTTGGTGACCTTAGCAACGGGGGGGCTCTGATAACCAAGGGGGGGGGAGAGAGTTTGGGGGTGGGGGGTTGGTGGGGAAACCCGTCAGAAACGGCCCAGGCTTGAGCAAAGGCCTGACCTATCTCTGCTGACCACTGAAGCCCTGCATCCTGTTCAGACAATGGGGAATCTCCATGCGCTGGAGAGATGGGTGGCGGGGCTGTTGACACACACGTTTATCAGCGAGCAGCATCTCTGTAATTACCCCAGCTGCTGGTTTACACAAGACCGATGGGCCAGAAATAGCCCCTTTCAGTTCCTCGTGGTCAGTGGCACTTTGCTCACAGGGAGCTGGTCTTTGCCTGACCTGTGTGATGAAAGTTTCTTTCTGAGAAAGTTTCTCTTTCACAATTTGCCTTCTACCACCAGCACTGCCCTGATGCAATTTGAGGCAAAATAATAAAGCCTAGAAGGGCTTGATTGGTCTGTTCTCATTATTAAACATTGCATTCAGATTTTTAGTATAGCCCGCTTGGCTGTCACTTTTAATTTTATTAGGAGCGAAAAAAATTAACGGCAGGATAGGTGGTGGCCATAAATTTTCACATAATTTAAGAAGAGTATCCAAGGAACATATTAGTTGAAGTTGCATGTTGTAATGGCACACATTGCAAAATTGTGAAGCCAAATATCGATAACTCCTAACTGTCCACTGAAAAATTGTTTAGTGTGAAGAGGTTAAATGCACCATTCCTATAAAACATGCAAACACTCACACACTCATATGGTTACATAAGGATTCTCTGCTGTGTGTGTATGTATGTACGCTTGCAGGCACGTTTTCGTACAGATGTCTGGACGTCCATGGGCCTGTGCACACACACACACACACACACACACCATTTTAGAGGAATGACGCGTGTGTTTGTGTGCATGCAGGCCCATGCTTTTGTTTGGATGAGTGTGTGCGTGTGTGTGTATGCATGTGTGCACGCGTGCGTGTGCATGTGTATGTGCGTGAGATGCGTTGTACGAAAGGGAATGAGAGGTCTTTCATCATTCATGTCTTGATGACAGCGCTGTTCCAGAAGATATATTGTAATTTGCACATTTATGGATTTTTCTTGCTGGACATCTTCTCCTCTCGTTGCCGTCTTTCAATACCCGGCTGTGAACGCACACGGCTCCCGTATCCCAAATCTGAAAGCCGCTAGCCCCCTATACGCGGTGACAGAAACCGTCCCGATTCCACACCATTGTTGTCTCCACGGAAGATGACACTTGGATGGCTTTGTGGCTCAGACCATCCTTCGTCGGGGCCCGTAAAATTTACTTGGTCCCGTCTGTGTCTGCCCGGGGCGAGCGGATCTCAGTACGGCCAGGCACAGTTCACGCTCCCGTGCGATGCGTCATTGATTAGTCATCCGTTATCCCCCGCGCTCACGCGCCTGTGCTATCGGCATTAGCGAGCTCGGGTATCGGCAGGAGCGTGAGACGCTGCGTGTGATTAGAACTGAAGTTTCGGTAGCGGGGCGGAAGTGCAGGGTGTGTTGGGAAGAGCACACGCGTGTGTGTGTGTGTGTGTACGAGTGTGAGATGGGATCAACTGTGGTCAGTCTGAAACTGTAACCACAGCTCCCTCACCAAACCCCTGAGAGACTGTGCACGATGTTCAGTACTAATACTGCACACAGAGCACATTAAACACACACATAATGCTTTCTCACCATTTCTCACCAACCACAGGCTGAACACTTTTACACAAACTGAATGACTGCTTTGACATTTTTTTTTTTTTCTCCCGACAGTCCTGCATCTTTGTCTCTACCCTTTGCTCATCTCTGCGACTCATTTTCTGACTCACCTTTGCCCCAGATCTCCTGCACTACGCTCTTCAGTGGCCTTAATCTCTGCATCTGTGCTCATTTCTGCACTCCCCTGGTTCCTGTGTGCATCTCTATACTCCACATTCGTGCTTTTGTACACAGATAGAAAGTAACTCTGGACCGGATCTATGCTGATTCCGGCCTGGCAGTGCTGACTCTGGGCCACAAGCGGCCCAGATCCGGCCCGGATTTGCTTGCTATCTGGGTAATAGGCGCCTTGTGCTCCTGTGCTCGGCTTTATAGAGTTGGCAAACAGTATAGATGATCTTGTAAGCTTGAGACTGATAAAAGAGAAATGTTTAAATCCTGATTTTTTTCTCAGTCTATATTTTTTTTTGGTTTGATTATAAGTTCAGCAATTAATTTTAAGAAAAAGCCAAATAGTTACTCGGTCTAATATCTCCATATATATATTTTCCAGGGCATGTTGTTATCTTAAAAAAAAGTCATTTAATCCTAAGTGAGTGTGTAGCCCATGTGATTTCTGAGACAGTCAGATAATTGTCCTGGCCTTGATCCCTAACACAGTTACCAGAAGCAGCTCTTTGCTTCAGTCAGGAAACACTACAGCTCCAGTGAGAGTGAAATGAAAGAGATGGGGGGATGGGGGGGGGGAATCCTTTCAACATAAAAACAAATAATCCACACTTCAGGAGCAGGCCAGTTTTCACCAAATTATGGTCTGAATTTCACAGCACTGTCACATCATCACCTTGTTTGACCTTCCCGCTCACCTGGATCTGTGACCTTCATTTAAGCTAAATGCACTTCCTGTGGAAGCAAGCATGCGGTATGCAGATCATGGGCTGAAAGCTCCTAACCAGAGCTGTCACGTGATAGGGCACGGTGGACACCAGCCAATTCCAGGGTTCCCTCTGTAATGCTAAACGCTAACGTTTAACAATGGATACCATTTTAAAACATTTCAAACAACCCAGTTAGAGACGTGTAATCTCAACCTTCTGGTGTCTCTACTACTACTGCTGCTACTACTACTGCTACTACTACTACTATTACTACTACTACTACTACTACTACTAATAATAATAATAATAATAATAATAATGTTAATTCATTTTGTAAAACTGATTTCATGCATTTAGTTTCTGTATACTTTTTCTTATTTGTCTCAAATATTCTGCTCTGTTCTGAAGGTAATCACATATCGCTTTGCCCCCCCGCAGCCCCCCCCCCCCCCCACTCATCCCTTGGTAACGGTCTATAGTGTCAGCCAGGAGTAAGGTTACTGACAGTCGCTTAAAAGAAACGCTTTTCCTTGAAAGCGTAATTAAAGAATAACTTCTCAAAGAGATTTGACTGGTAACCAAAGGCTGAAATATGTATCTGAAGGATATTTAATAAATTATGCATCTCTTATTTACTAATGGCCTATCGACTGGTGGGCTGCAGCGGCTGATAGGATGTCGGGCTGCAGAGAGAAGGGTGAGACAGTGTTTAAAAGGGTCTCACCATTCCCCTGAGGGGGGGAGGAGGCGGGTGTACAGTCTGCCAGACAGGTCCCAGCAGGATATGGTCTTCTTACAGAACCATTGAGCCACTTCCTCTCTTCCAGTGCACCCACGCAAATATGAAGCTCCCAGATATTACCACTATCAGGAGGAGACCTCAGGTTCATTGAAACAGCAATGAATCTAGGGCACGGATTCTCCTGCTGAAGGCATTCGCTCTCACTATAAGCCTGTCTGTCAGTCTGTCCATCAATCTGTCTGTCCATCCATCAATCTGTGTCTGTCAGTCTGTCCATTAATCCATCTGTCTGTCCGTCCATCAATCTATTTGTCTCTCTGTCTGTCCATCAATCCTTCTGTCTGTCTCTCTGTCTGTCTAAAATGCACCATGCTAGCCATCTTTCAATTCACTTGAGTAGATCCCAATTCCATCCATATACTGAAACACAACAAAATGGCCTTTGGATATAAGCTCTTGTTCATGATTTTTAGAATTCAAAATATATTTAAAAATATTTTGTTTCATTTAGCAATAGTCGGTGTACAAGGTCAAATTTTGACTATGGCAAGAGGATCACGCAGAGACTCCAAAGCGACACTATCGCACCAAACAGCACCCTACGTCACTTATGGTAAACAATTTCTATTTCATGTATATCATAATGAAAGTGAAAGGAAAGAAACTCAAATGAGAAGGCGCAAACCTGTACCAATGATTTGACAGATTGACAGCAATACTTTTCTCACTCTTCCTGATCTGTCATTTCAAAGAACAAGAGCAGCTTGAAGTCAACAGTAATTCTCCGGTGGCGTGAACGCAGAGGTTTTCTGCAGCACAGCTTCACCACCTGCAGGTCGCTGCTGGGAATTACACTAAAAAACTTACGGTTGTGCCCCTGTTGACGGGAATTCCACCAACGTGTGCGAAGAAGAAAAAAAAAACATAACAAAAGAGCAAGGCGAACCTAACAATCACTATGGCTCAGAAACATATTAGCCGTCAAGTGCTGATCATCAATGTCTGCCTGTCAAAAATGTCGTTGGACAACCGCTGCGGAAGCTTTTTTTTTCTCTCTCTCTCTCTCTATCTCTCTCCCTCTCTCTTTTTCGCAGACCGACCGACGCAGCGGTCTGTCACATAGCGGCAGCCTGATTATCTGAGAGCCGGGCAGAGGAGACGCTGACTCCGGCGGGTTGTCTTCTTATCTGGTGCAGGTCGGTCAGCTTGTGGCACCGCGGCCGGGAAATCAATTGTACCCTTGTTGTCTGGGCTCTGCGGGCCGGGCGAGCGGGATAGCATTTCACGTGGAGACAGGTTAGATCCCGCTAGCAGACCGCGCCTCAGGTGAAAAAGTGCGCAATAAATATTATGGGATTTTCTGTGGAGGGAGGAGTGAACATGCGCTTGTGACCACAGCGCATTCCGGTTTATCTGTGACTGGGAGACAGTTTAGCTTATCTACTGGACAGTATCAATATACACGATTGTTATTGTATATTCCTGACGAAAACAAAAGTAATAATTTATCGGAAAGGCTGTAGACTGACTGTCTGCGCGGTCGAGCGCGTGCACCGGCGGTACCACTGTCTCCTCCCGGATCCTACGCCTGAACTCACCCCCTCTTGGACCAGCACAACACGGGACAGTGTACCTGAATTTTTATTCATACTGTATGTAATGCCGCCCGAAAATCAATCTGCAATCTCCCTACCTCCCCGCTCTGCGCAAGACCGCTTGCATATTCACTTCTACTGACATCATTAAAAAGCCATCCATCCCCGTCAAGGCACCGACGTGTTTAATTAGTCTCTACAAACATATCGAGCAAAACATCCAGGAGGAATTAACGTGAATAATGCTGATTCTGTATGATTACCATAAAAATGTACACTCGGTAGAAAAGTTTTCCAACTTTGGGGGTGAAGAGAGTCTCGCTGCAGACAGAGACAAGGTGCATGCCGGGAGAATGTGGGCAACTTTTTTGTGGAGAACGTAACAGTGGGTGAATGTACATTAACAGCTATCCAAAAATGGTGAAAACACCTAATCAGGACTGGACCTGAGACAACTTAACCAGTGATACATCACGGCTGAAATCTGACTGACATGCCAACATTGTGGAGAAGTAGCCACAGTAGTGGTAGTAGCTTGGAGCTGCATTTGGACAAGGCAACCTGCTAAAGAGTAGGTTTTTTTGGAATGTTTTTTTCTTTCCAAAGTTCTAAGTCAGTGTCCAGGAACTGCTTTCATTTACCAGTAGTGATCGTTACATCAGCCTTAGAATGTTCATTTAAGAACACTGCAATGACATATTTGTGATCTTATACCTTAAAGGGTTACATTTACACATTTGTACACTGCTGTTGTGTAATAGCGAAATAAAATACATTATCCACTGCTGTTGCTTTTGCCTAAAGTAAGACAGTGCAGCCTCTCACCATTAAGGCATTGCTACTCCAGTGTGTTTCCTGTTGAGAGTAAGTGTCTCTGAAATGGCCTGAATTTTGCCGCATGCGCCACGCCTCCATATTCCACGTGCCTCATTGACCCTGGCAGCCACAGTGCATCCTGGGAGCCATTAAGGAAACCCGAGAACACCGCAGTCGAGGGAGAAACACACAAACACAATCAGAGAGAAACGCCAAACATCACGGGCTAGCGCCGAGAGCGCAAGAGCAGAGACGGGCCAGGTGCGTGGGGTGGACATGCGATGAGGGGGTGGGTGTGTGGAGGCCATGGGAGCCCGACCTTACCTGAAAAGACCTGGTGTGGGTGCAGGTTTTTGTTTTAGCCCGGCACTATGACACCTGATTCAACCAATTAACTAATCATGGTCTTCCATCAAGACCTTGATAAGTAGAATCAGGTGTGTTAGTCTTGGAATTAAACAAAAGCCTGCGCACACATTGACCCTGTTCGGATTAAGACTGGACACCCCTGGTGTAGCCTCAGCCAGAGAGACAGCAGCATGGTGATACAGCTTTTTAATTTTTAAAAATGTATCGTGGAATTGTGTTCTTCGTGTGGTGAGGTGTAAGTGCTATAGATCTGAGACATTCAAAATAAGCTGAAGCTATGCGGTCTGAGTAAGAAATCGAGCCGGGGGCGGGGGCTTTGGGGTGCAGCTGAAGAGTGTGGCAGAGAGTGCAGGCTCATACTGTATCTGATGCTTAATTTGTTTCAGCCCCAGGAAGCCATCTCCTGTTGATGCTGAAATTACTCTGGGGGGGGGGGCAGAGATCGCAGAAACATTTTACAGTAAAACATTCTGAGATGTTGTCAGCCATAATGCCTGAGAGTGTGGAGAGAAAAGTACTGCACACGTAGGATTCTATGCATAAGGTGAACCCCATGGAATAAGAAACCTCCGTGAACAAAAACAGTATTAGCACAGATCTGACTTATTTTGTGTGTTTTTTCCCATTAGCCATGTTTACTGTCAATATATTATGAAAAATGTATTTTCTTATCACAGTTTCAACAAAAAGCCGTACACTGAAGTGAAGTGTCTTTTATCCCCTTATAATGGATCAAGGGAGGGGTAGTCTGCTATATACAAATATACCAGATAGGCTAGCTAGCTACAGATGCCATTATAGCTGTGATAAGAGTCTATGCATTGTTTTGTGTGGGTGAAGTTTGCTTCAGTGTTTGCGTGTTATTGAGGTTACGTTTACCGCGATGCGCGGTGGGCGCGCGAGTACGGGGCGGCTGCAGCAGCTGGCCGCCGCCGCGCTCCTGCAGTGCATTAGAGGCCCCGCCGCGCCGTGCCGCGCCGCGCGCCGGCGGTTTCAGGGAGCTTGTGGTCAGCGCGAATCGGCCGGGGAGCGGGTCGCGGAGACTATAGCTCTCCGACCGCAGTCCGCCATCGATCGGCGGCTCAATCGGATTACTGCGCGTCTGAAAGAGCCGTGCCTGCAGTTTCGCCCGGGAGGGCGAGAGATGGATGCGAGAACAAGCGCCCGGAGTGACAGCCGAGGGACCGATTGATCTCCCCCGTCCCCTATCTCATGCCACCCGCCGCACAGATAGCATCGAGCTTCACTGTATTGGATTTATGAGTTAATGGGGATGTCAAGACATAACAGATCGCGAAATAAGGAAGTGCGCGCGCGCGTGTCTGTGTGTGGGTGTCCGTGTGAGTGTGCGTACTTGCGTGTGTGTCCATATACACGTTTTTTATTATTGTTGTTTTGTTTTGTTTTGTTTTTTGTCCCGTGCTGCAACTTCAGGATAGGAAAGAACTTGAGAACAAAATGGAAGTTGGGGATGGTGGAGTAGAGTTTTCGTCCTGGCAGGGATGAAGATGTGAGAAGATGAAGTCACAGATAAGTTTTCTGTTGATGAGTGGGTCGGTTAATGTTGTCTCCATGAAGATTTGATCAAGTGTAGAGTCAGATCAATATCTATTATAATTCTATATTTTGCAGCCAGGTTAACTGATGATAGATTACTTTCTTTAGCAGGCCCTATGTTTGGCCCAATATATGGTGAAATAAATAGGGTTGAAATCGGCGTTACCACATGGTATATTTGTTGTGGCAGGAAGATTAGAGGATTGATGGATTAGACAAGAGTAATAGGGGCGTGCACTTTATGAGTGATTAATTCATTTTAAGCAAACCTTGGTAATATTTTATTTGAAGTGGGTCAAATATACAGTAGTATTCATTTTGCTTTTATGAATGAAATATTCTATACTGTGTCATAACCATATAGCTCACAATAACTCGTTGGAGGAATTTGAATTCAAGTTGGAGGAATTTGAATGAACTGAGGAAACAATACTTCATGCTTTGACCGTACTGAGTGTACGGTCAAAGGGACGGAGTGTAGCACAGTGGGTAAGGAACTGGGCTTGTAACCGAAAGGTCGCAGGTTCGATTCCCGGGTAAGGACACTGCCGTTGTACCCTTGAGCAAGGTACTTAACCTGCATTGCTTCAGTATATATCCAGCTGTATAAATGGATACAATGTAAAATGCTATGTAAAAAGTTGTGTAAGTCGCTCTGGATAAGAGCATCTGCTAAATGCCTGTAATGTAATGTAATGTACTTGGCTGATTTTCTGTCTTTCGTTTTCCTGCTCGATACCAGAGCTGGAAAGTCCAGAGGTCAGAAAAGCCCTGCCATGTGTTTCTTACACCTGTGAACTCAGGCAGCTGATTTCACTAATTAGCTCTAACTCTTAGATGGTGAATTGTACTAATGAGCAAATCCAGGCGATTGGAGCAGGACACTGGGGAGGACTCTTACTTTTTGAATCTGGATTTTCCGCCTGTGCTCTTTCCCAGTAGTGGCCCCAGAGTTCAAATCATGTGTGTAGCGCTGGAGAAATTTGTAGGTGGACCAGGGGGTGATTGTGATCATGCACCAGGAGGGGTGAGGGGAGGAGAGATTGAGATTGTGGACCAGGGGAACCTCTGATTTTTGGGTGTACCAGTTGAAAACTGGGTGATATATATAGTTTTCATTTGAGCTTTTGAAGTTTAAAATGAAAGGGAAACCAGCAATCTGTTGGAAATATAAATATATATATAATAACATATTATTTTGTAGGCAGACTCCACAAGCAAGTATAGGTGAAAACAGCAACAGAATGAAAAAATATTGTCTACCACTTTTTTTGATATTACCCACCCTACACCATCTTTGGTAACTTCTATTATTTAAATGATTCTGAAAATTGAATTTTTATTAATACTGTTAAGCATGTTGTGAATGTAAACTTTCTTTTCGTAAATTCATGAATGGCATCATATTGAGTGAAAAGATTCACTGCAAGTTTAATTATACAATTCACTGAGCCACTGAGTCAATTTGCGGTTAACATGCGATGCAGACAAAGTGACTCAAGCTAAGGAATCGGTGAGTGTGCCACGGATGAATCTGAATCAAGTGAATTGCCTCAGTTGAAAACCATTTGGGATTAAGTTTGGAGAGGGACTGGGGCGGGCGAGTGAAATGGGAGATTTAAGGGGTGTAACCCCTTGTAAGACGAAGGCAGGGCGTTGTTGGCGGGTGTGCCCGCTGAGTGCCCGCTGTGCCAGGCCGTGGTGGCCGCAGGGTCGCCCCGCCGGTCTCCGGGTGATGTCAGACCCAGGCCCAGGCCGGTATCGATTCCCGGTCGGGCGGCCACGGGCGGCTGCAGCCGTGTCGCGGCTCCCCTTACAGCCGATCGATGGCCTTACAAACGGAGCCTGTGTTCCCCCCCTTCCCAGGCCCGGCTCCGGCTCCACGCCGGGGCCTGAGGCAGACGGCCGCAGACATCACCGCATCGGCGCTGCCAGGCCAGTGCCACCGCACACCGGCCCTCGCCAAAGCACCGGGGTCACCATGGCCCGGGGGAGGTGGGGGGGGGGGGGGGGGGGGTTGCGGCTAGCGAGTGAAAACACAGCCGGGAACCTTTATTTCCAATCCCCAGCAGGTCAGTGTCTTGGGTTACATCATATCAGCGGCAAAGGCTTTCTAGGCTGTAGGTGTGGAGCCTTCATTATCAGGGTGATAGGTCTGTTATGGTTATGGGACGGTCGCTGATTGCAAAGGAGTTTGCATTCTCTTTCTGATGTGTCCGTATCTCTCTGAGCAAATCTTGCAATGATGACAGTGAAGTGAAGATCTGGCAGTTGTTTGACACCAATTAACATCAAAGCAAATGGACAGATAACTATAGTGGGGGGTGCTTAAACAACCAGGGCAGTGCACGGGCAGTTTGGAGGGCATATGCTCAAAATGAAAAGAGCCCCAGTGGTAAGTTAAAAAAAATATCACTGCAGCCCAAAGGGGCCATTTGCTTTAGCATATGCTGGGGTCTATATGCATGTGCCTGTGAAAAATCTATGTGACAACCTTTATGTTAAAATAAAAAAAGTGAGACTGCAAATCAGCACCTTAATTTGAAAAAGGCAAATATATCATAGTAGTACTCACGCAAGCACAAGTAAAGAAATAACATAAAAATATCAAAAAGACAAGAAGGATTAAGGGTTAAAAAACTTATCAAATGATGGGGCTCATAAAGAAAATAAAAACATTTAAGAGCTGATTTAGGTTTGTATCACCATTTGCATCAATTGTGATGCTCACACCTTTGAAGCGAGCAAGTATACGAGTAAGCAAGTGAGCAAATAAAGAAGTAAGCAAGTAAGCGAGCAAGTACACAGCTTCACTTTACAGGCATCTGTCTTCAATTGCCCAATTAATCAATATGGTCACACTCAACAGAAGAATTGGCAGCACCCTGATGGAAATCAGGTTAGCAGTGTTTCGCAAGATTAACGCCTTTTACTCCCATTACCTTCAAAGAGCTGGATCTGATTGATAGCAACCTGTTTGCTTGCATTAGTCGGCTTCATTAGATCACTCCTTACTGCTGTTTGGAAGTTTAAAAAAAAAGAAGACATTTGCTGAATATTAGCCCTCGTGGATAAGGCAAGTTGTCGATAACAGTGGCATGTGTAGAAAGGTGCTCTCTCTCCCGGTTCTGATCAGCGCAAGGACGGCTCCCTGTCCCGTCTCAGTGACTGGGGTCCCGGAGGTAATCGGTCAATCCCATCAGAACGAGGCTGGAAAACCCAAAAACGTAAGCAAACTTTTCAACGCTGCCGATCCTATTTTGTGTGCGAAATGCTTGAAACACGGTTAAAAATTCAGGAATGTAGGAAATGTATTTAGAAATATTATCCGGACGCGCAGTGCTTCGCTTTCATTACTTTCAGAAACATGTTAGACTTAAGGACCCCTGGATGTTATCAGCTGAGTCCATGGGTCCACACAATGAAAGGTGCAGCACCACTCCAGTTTACTGTATTGATTAGATAATCAATCGCGGAGAACAATTTAACTGATTACAGTGACCGAAAGACAAGAGTGGAATGTCTTTCATGGGGAAAGTGACTTGTCCAAGGTCATGGTTTACATGCAGTCCATGTGGTACATGGCCAAGGGGTGTATGGAGTTCATGGGGTATTTTGCCTCATAATCTCCATGGAATATTGCAGATTATTCTCTTGAGTCCCGCAGACTATCAGGAACATAAAAAAGGACGATCTGTGAATGATTAGTGTGAGGTGTGTATTTTACACGCATCAGCACTCTCTCAGAGCGCGTACTCTGGGTAACTGACCCACATCCGCCCCCCTCCCCCCCACCTCCACCCCTCCCCTCCCCCGTGCCCGTCCGTACCATCTCTGCATTCCCGAAGCCTCCTCCAATATCACCCACCAGTCAATCACACATTCATTTTATTTATTCAGGTTTTTCAAGAGGAGGAATTAAAAATGCGAATCTAATCTCATAAGGCTGTAATGTGATCAGCCTGACAGCCGATCGATAGCTGCTGCCACAGTGACAGCAGGCAGTGATGTATGTGGGCTGGGGCTGACCAGTGGCACTTTGTCACTGGCCTGTGGTCGCACCCTCTCTCCCTTTCCCTTCTCCCTCTCTCTCTCTCTCTCTCTCTCTCTCTCTCTCTGTTTCTGTCTCTCCTTCTCTTTCTCACTCCTTTTTTGGTTCTTTTTCTTTTCATACCTGTTCCCAACTCTCTCTATTTCTCTATATTTTCCACCTATATGATGGCAGATGCATTTTCTCAATCCAGTTCCTTTCTTTTTTTTAATTCCCCCCCCCTCTATCTCCCTCTCTCTCTGTGATGGACAGGTCTCAGGTCCATCTCTCTCTCTCTTTCTCTCTCTGTTCCAGATTGATTTCCATACAGGGGGATCGCTGATGAGATATTCAGTCCAGTCGATAGTGAAACAGAACCCAGCAGGAGCAGAGCAGGCGGGTATTTTTGGGGAGGCATTCAGACGTGACCATTTATCAGACCCCTGCATGCACACAGGGCCTAGCCCACAGTACAGAGCCTAGCCCACAGCACTGGGTCTAACCCACAGCACAGAGTCCAGCTCACAGCACTGGGTCTAGTCCACAGCACAGAGTCCAGCTTACAGCACAGAGTCCAGCTCACAGCACAGAATCTAGCCCATAGCACAGGGTCGAACTCACAGCACAGAGCCTAGCCCACAGCACTGGGTCTAGTCCACAGCACAGGGTCTAATCCACAGCACAGAGCCTAGCTCACAGCACAGAGTCCAGCTCACAGCACAGGGTCTAACTCACAGCACAGAGCCTAGCTCACAGCACAGAATCTAGCCCATAGCACAGGGTCTAACCCACAGCACAGAGTCCAGCTCACAGCACAGAATATAGCCCATAACACAGGGTCTAACTCACAGCACAGAGCCTAGCTCACAGCACAAAGTCTAGCTCACAGCACAGAATCTAGCCCATAGCACAGGGCCTAGCCCAAAGCACAGATGCTTACACACACACACACTGTTTCTCTCGCATGCACGCACGCACACACACACGCACACACAGTACCCCAAATCTCCCACACTTACAAACACCACCCCTGAAGTGCAGCCCAAATTTAAAACGCATTCACAAGCCCCCTCTCTAACATCCTGGTCCTGTTTGTTGCAGTAGATCATGTGAGAGCTGTTCCATTATTTAGACGTTTTGCTACAAAATGATTTTGAATCAAATCTGAAAAGATAAATAATCAATTTGTTTGACACAATGCTTCAGACAATAAGAGCAGCTGAACAGGAACCGGGAAAAAAAAACAAAGAGAGAGAGTGAGAGACACCCATATTCTCAAGACGTGCACACGCGCTCTCACGCACACAGGCAGGCGAGGGTGCGATATGTGAGCGAGGGCCGCTGTCTGGCTCTGCGGGCGTGTTGACCGCTCGGCCCGACCGCACCGGTGGGGGAGAGATTTATTAAAGGCTGAACCACGTCCTGTGGCCTGGCTGCACGTAGCAAAAAGGCAGGCCGGTACATCTTCATTAACAAGAAACATTTCTATTGATTTCATTTTTCCAGCGCTTCATGTTGCACATAAGAAATATGTACGGTCCGGTTAAACGAGTTATCCCGATCCGATTTGTATCGAGCGGCCCCTTTATGATATTATCTATAGGAACGGTTAGTCACTGGGTGTCAAAGCTGTTTGGCTGTAATGGAATAATGCGCGGCAGTAATCGGGACTGGCGGGAGAGGCAGGGAGCACTGGGCCCCTCTGATGGTGGAGGGGGTAGGCTGCAGGGCAAAAGGGGACAAGGTGAAGTGGGAGGGGGGGGGGGCAAGGGTGGGTGGTGGGATGGGGTTGGCGGGGGGAAGGGGTTAGAATGCTGGGTCAGACTGAACAACAAGGAGGAGTGAAGAAGATGAAAGTTGAAGGATTGAAGAAAAGGTGGAGAAGATGCAAGAAGAGGAGAGAAAGTTCATGAAGGAGAGAGAGAGGGAAGGAGAGAAAGAGAGAAGCTTTAACTTCTGTTTCTTAACAATAAGAAAAAAATACCCATAAATCACAGATACTTACAAACAACAAAAAACAAAAGCCCATGAACACACACAACAAAAAGAGAGAGAGGATGTCCTGTGAGAGATTCCTTTTTGCAGGTGGCAGGTCTGAACTTGTATTTTCTTCATAACACCACCAAAACAACTTACAGGAGTCCCTGACACCTTTTTCTCTCTCCTCTCCTCTCCTCTCCTCTCCTCTCCTCCCCTGACTCCTCATATCTCCCCTCCTGTTCTTCCCTCTCCTCTCTCCACTCACCTGTGTCTTGTCTTCTCTCCTCCTCTCTCTTCTCCTGTTTCTCATCTCTTCTCCCGTTTCTTCTGTCTTTAGGTTATTGATCCATCTCTATCAGTAATAAATGTTTCAAGATGACTGCTGTACTGTATATCTGCAGTAATTGATGCCATTGCTCGAGGTTGCGCATTAATATTCATTTATCTGTGAGTGTTTGTGTGGGATTTGATCATTCTCCAAGGTTTCCAAATGGCAAAGAACATTTTTATTATTAAAAATAGAGGGACAGATGCTGCTGACCTCTGCTCGCTGGGGAGCAGGGAAAGCGATTCACATTTTAAGTTCACTCTGAAGTTCACTCTGAAATTTCCTTTTTGTCAACGGCATCACGAACAATATGCCTGCTTTTATTTTCTTTTGCAGATTTTTTTGTCAAACAGAGAGCATTGAAAGAGGCTCATCTTCTTCGCAAGGTAACTAAATTTTGCTAATTGTCTTTACCGTCTTTGAATGCCCTTTATCATTTCATACATACAGATAATTTATCATTTCAACATTAGACTAAAGAGAGAAAACATTCAACGTTTGATGCTGGGAACCTCTGCCATATTGCAGAGGTCTAAGCAGCAGACACCACAGTTGTTGTGCTGTTTTAAATATATATTTTTTCAGTCTCCCCTACTCAATACCTCCCCCGCCCCCAACCAACCAACCCTATTGGCCCTCTAGCTATGCATCAAAATAAAAGCCTGGGGATTCAAACTCGCATCGAGGGAACAAACGATCCCCCAGGAAGGCCTGGGGGGCCCGTCCCGTGGCATGGCTTTCAGATCCCATCAGGCTCATTTCTTAAAAAGATGAGATGACTAACTCTAAGACTCATAGACAGACACAGTATCCACCGTGCACATCCATCTCTCCTGGCACCGCGTCAAAGGAACTCCGAGTCCATCCGTCCCAAACAATAAAGACTCTCATCCCGCTTCATTGGAGGAGAACTAAAATTAAAGCCGCACTGACGTGCCTTCCAAATCCAATCAGGGGTCAATAGCCGGCA
This sequence comes from Anguilla anguilla, assembly GCF_013347855.1. Lineage (NCBI taxonomy): Eukaryota > Metazoa > Chordata > Actinopteri > Anguilliformes > Anguillidae > Anguilla > Anguilla anguilla. Next base: position 26,991,368 of record NC_049215.1, on the reverse strand, counting down.
TGATTGATTGATTTCAAATACAATTACCGTTTGCATGTACCGAGCTCTCCGACTTATTAGACATGGGCTTTGGCAGGGCTTACCTTGGGGACCGCGGGACGGGGAATCACAGTTTCAGACAGCGGCAGGAAGCACCTGCCAGGCCTTTTTAATTGCCCTCAGTAATTATTAGAACAATTCAGACCGCCAGATCCCAGGCAAACAGCGCTTATTAGATGACCTAACTCGCTACGAATGGTCAAACCATCTATAGTAGAACAATTAAAACCATGTCAGTGAGCTATTCATCTAATGCGCTCTGTTTGCTAATTGCTATCATAGATAACTGTAGCTTAGCTCAGAGAACCCCGAGATTTAGGCAAGTGATCTACCACTTTTGGTGGCTCTGCAGTGGTCCATCCCCATTTTACTCAGTATATTGTAGCTAGCTAAAGCAAACCATGATCCAGCATTGGTGTATCAAGTTTTTGCTGGTTCCAGTCAGATTGCAGGAAACCAATCTCACAAAGTAGCGATTGTAACATCGGCATTAGAATGTTCAGTCAGGAACATTCTGATCGCGTTTGTGATCCTACACCTTAAGGGGTTAAACCACATTTGTGAATGGAGAAAGCCTTAGGGCACTGCTGAAGTTGGGGGGGGGGGGGGGGTGCAGGGACATTGTAGTAGCAGCAGTGACAGAGAAGAGTGTTGATCCTGGCAGGTTGCCTCAGAGATGAGAGCAGTGACTGTGGCAGTGACCCAGTGTTCATATTCCACATAACTGCAGAGGCCACAGGTGCCTGGCCCTTACGTGTCCACTGGGTGGTCTGTTTCAGCGACCGCGCGGGTGGCCATAGCAACACGGCCTCGGCCAGCCAGGCCTGGCGAGCGGAGCCCAGAAACTCGTCCCCTGTGGTGGCGGATGAATGGAATGCTTTCTGACCCATCTGCCCAAGTTTGTCATTGCGTTTAATCTCTCATGGAAACAAGCTAACCACAAGTCCCCCGGCAGGGCCCTGACCGGTGGGAATATCGCTGTGGAGGGGAGGAGGGAGCGAGGGAGGCAGAGAGGGAAGAAAAAAAGGGAAAAAGAGAGTATGGGGGGGCAGAGAAAGGAGGGGTAGAGATTGAAGGGTCAGAAGTGGCAGAGTGGTATTCGTAGCAAGAGAGAGAGAGCTGGGGGTGGTATTAAGTAGGGGACATCAAGCATGATTTATAATGTGTGACACAATTAGCCAGGGTAATGGACACTGTAAAGGCATCATTGTGATGAATCAGGGAACACGGGCATAAACAAAAAATGTATTTTCACGAATGTGTGCTTTTTAAAAAAAAAAAAATCAACAGATATGATTTAACATTTTTAGTATAGCCGCATTTCATAACAGTCCCACGCTTAGCTCAGCAGGTACAAGGTGCACGAGGCTCCGATAGCCTGAGCCCAACGCATGCAAATATCACTTTGCCTTTTGGACCTGCCCTGCTTAGCAATGCAAAGTGCAGTAACTCCGAGAGATACGCATCTGAGCGTGCTCGGGAGGCGCGCTGCCTTTTAACGCAGCTCCTCCGGACCCGTCCCAGATATTCGGCGACCGCGCGGACAGACGGACACGCACCCCGGCCGCTCGCCTTCTGCTCTTTCACAGACAATCTGCCGCACGGTAAAATTATCAGACGCTAAATGGCGACCGACAAAAGTTTCGTCGTATCGTTCGGCTTCAGGGGTGTTACGGTTTGTACTTCTTACGCAGTAACGTGTGTTTGTAAAGTTTATTCAAATTCTGATGAGGACTTTGCATTTTGTCCTGTGTGTGAACGTAATCCAACTGCACAGCAGCCATATTTTGTGCTCTCTTTGCTCTTTGCACACCTTTTCCAAAGTCTTGGCTTTGTGTATAATGTTTAATTTCCTCTTTGTGCCCCATTTGTCATTCAGCAATACAGTGAATCCAGATCATCTGCCTGGTAAGTTTGGATATTTGATATAGAGCTGGATCAGATCAGGCAGTGGATCAATACATGTTTGAGGGGATATGGCATTTGAAAAAAATCGATTACTTTCCAATACATTTAATGTGATTTTATCATTGTTAATGGTCAACAAATTATTTGAAGAATGAAAATCAGATGTCGAGAAAATCTTTCATGTGGTGTTATTTCTGTTAATTTACGTTTCTGTTCATTCTTGCAGCGCTGTACATCAGGGAACACTTGCGGCCTTCTGAATGGGCTCAAAAGCATGGATCAGGTGGGTTTGTGTGTCTTCAGTCAAACATACAAATGGTGGCTCATTAGAATAACACAGTGCTTAGGCACATGGGGAGCACATGGACCATCACATTTTGCATAATGAGACTACGCTCATAACAGAATAAGATTGTCATGGAGTCGCGTGTAACGTGTACGTGCACTTTGTCCTTTACTCACCTCCGCTTGTTATGGCTGAAGAGTGACATCAGCTACTCCCGAGGGTTAATTGTTAGCACCTTGAGAGTTTGAGACTTATCAGCGGGTTCAAGCAGCAGCATTAATGGCCGAGATAAACAGCGTTCAGAGTTCTGCTGATTGGCAGGGACCGCCCGGTCAAGGCCAGGCCGGCTCAACGCTGCCGTTCTCTCTGTTATAGCCGGGGACGGATTCTCACCACAGCAGACCAGAGCATCGGGGGAAACCTGCGAATCTGCCCACACGCGCAGGGACACGGGCGCACACACACACGGGCTCACACACACGCAGCCCCGCTCGCCCAGAGGTAAGCGTGCTCCCAAGGCGTTAAGTACCTGTCATTTCTGTATTAACCCTTAAAGGTGTAATGTCGAAAGTGTGTGATTAGAATGTTCTTAACCGAACATTCTAATGCTGATGTAACAGACACTGCTTGTAACTGAAGGCAACAGAGTTCTATAACACTGACTTACTGTAGAATTTTGAAAAAACATTCCAAAAAACTGTTGGAGTGTGTAGATTGTATTGTGAAATCCAGGCAGTCTGGCACAGAGAGGGAGACCTCACTGAAACATGCTCCTGGAGTGTAGTCCTATATGTCTCAGTTTCCAGCAGCCAGACTGAAAAGGTTTGTAGTGATTCAGTGAAATGAGCAATATAGGAGAATCAGTGTAATTACCAGGCAATTAACAATCAGTGTCTTTGGAACCTGATACACACTGTCTGAGTACAACAGGGAGAGATGGAGATGGAGAGGGAGGGAGGCAGGAAGAAGGTAGTGATAGCCCCTCTCCCTTTCTCTCCCTCTCTCTGCCTCTCTTGCTCTCTCTCTCTCACACATGCATGCTTTCTCGACTCTGGGTCATCTTTCCTTACTTCTCACCTCTGTTTTCGTCTGTTCTCTTAGAGGTGTAATCTCTTTCTTAAGCGGGCACAATTAATTAATTATTAATAGGGGATGGTTAATAATTCATGATAATTGCTGATTTAAGTTTCTTTGCCCTCAACACAGTGAGGGAGGGAGAGAGAGAGTGAGAGAGAGAGACTCTAAGGTCATATAGAAAAACGGGAAAAGAAGAAGAGATTATTGTCTGTTTTGGGGGGGGTGGGTGTAATGAGATTAGGTTGGAGGGTGTTGCTGTCATGCAGTACAATAACTACAGTTGGAGTAATAACTCAACACAGAGTATCGCTATTGATCTTCAGAAGAACACCACAACCGAATGGATACACTGTGCGAGAGAGACACATATTCTGAAGGTGCCCACTACCAATAGGTTATAGCAGCAGGAAGCTAACCTGTGTGTTGCATTACAACAAATTGATTGCGCATTATTTTATGGTTAATACTGTATATTCTCCAGCTGAAATTGCATTGATAATGAGGCCTGTGGCTGGCTGTGCGTAGATTAAATGGTGGTTACATGGAGAATCTGTAACTGACATTTTTCCGCTCTTTCTGTAGGCGAAAGAGTCCACGCTGTTTTCAGAAGTTGTGGTGCGGGACGCTTTGGACCTCCTGCTGTCAGTAACAAGGATTCATCCTGTTGTGAGGTTCTGACCAAACAGGAAATCCGTGTTACTGGGGGTGAGGGTCCAGACAGCACAGACAGAGGCACAGCACCACAACACTCCTGGACACCTGAACACACCTGAGACAACAGACTGAACGCTGCTGTCATAATGATGCGTAATGTAACAATGCCAATAGCTTATTTCAATGTAGCATCAGTAAAGCATGTAATGCTCTATGTCTAAAGGGGAAGCCGATTCAAAAGGGATATGTATACTGTGCTTAAAAACAGTTGCATTTTGAGTCAGAATTCAAAATCATCAAAAGTTTTGTCAAGTTCGAGTTCAAAATCTTTGTTGTCATGTATACAGTATAACTCCGGGTCATCCTTGACTTTCTCTTTGCTCATTCACAACCACGTGTAAACAAATGCACACTCAGACACACACACAGACACGCACACACGCACACTCACTCACACAAACATTATGACTGAATCAGTCAGAAGTCGCACTGACTCAGAGGCAAAGACGGGCCTCCAGACCAATTCTTCTCTCCCTCTGTCCCTTCATTATCCCATACCTGCTCCAGGCCCGGAAATGAACCCAATGTCCTCCACCGCCTCCTCTGGTAAATGCACACTGGCGCTGTCCAGTCTTAGCCCGCACATTCCTGGAGTTCTCTCAGTTTCCTACAGTGTCAGTTTTACGTTTAAAAAAAAACGGCATAAACAGATGAGGTCATCAATCACCGCAGCTGCGATTCGGCCTCGATTACGGACAGCTCTGCCCTCGGCTAACCCGTGATTCTGTCAGCCTCGTTGCTCATTCGCTCAACCGACAGGAGGAGGCCAAACTCCCGTAACTCCGCCGATCAAATTTTTTAATATCCACGGGGCGCACTCGGTAATGGCCACGCAGGTCTCTCCAGGAGGCGCGGTAGTCGGCGGTAGTTACCGTAGAAACAGAGATAAGCGGGCGTCCCAGCGGGGCTGCAGTCGAGGGCCCGAGCGCGGCCGCGGCGTCTCGTTAGCCTCGCGCAGCTCCTGCGCCTCCTTCCCCCCCGCCGCGCCGCGAGGGGATGACACTCACCTGTCACAGCCTTCACGCCTGCCTGCCCTCCACCTCCACCGTCCACCGTCCACCACCTCCACCAGTCATTATTTGTTTTCTCTTGGTGTTGTTCCCATGGTTACGGCCTTCTTGGCCCCCCCCTTTATTTTGAGAGGAGCGCGGTGAGTTCCCCCTGGAGGCGATCCGCTATTCCTGTTGCTGACAGAACGCGGAACGCGGCGAGTCTTAAGTGAGCTCACCGTGCTGATGTGAACTTTCTGCAAACAAATAAAATGAATAAATAATTAAATACACTTTTATAATTGGCATAAAAAAGTATTATGTACATGTGCCTTTGAAACAAGTTCAGTAAGTAGCCCACTGCCAGCTCCACAAACAATAAAGATAATCAGCACTAAAGCTAAACTCTAAACTCTAAAGCTAAAGTCAAATCAATTGGACTATATATATATACATATATATATACACACACACACACACACACACTCATGTCTGAAAGATGACAGAAGCAGCCCTCTCTCCCCCCTCTCTGTGTTCCTGTATCTGGTGTGCTGTGTGCTGTCCATTCAGCACCTCAGGTGTTTTGGTGACCTGACAGAGCTGCAGGACCTTGGACAGCGCTGGCCCCACTCACGGATTTGGTAGCAGCTGCTACTCATTGTCAATCAGGGCAGCTGATACCAATTACTGGGCTCTATACAAGGCCTAGATCTCAGGCCTAGCAAGGAGATCCTTTCTCCTTATCATGTGGATGCTATGTGTGGTTTGCAACATCTGAGGCTGGGGTTTTTTTTTTTTCCTCTTCTTTCTTCTTTATTTTTTTGGGACAGTGTTGTCTTTTTGTTCTCGTATCCTTATTTTGTCAGTTATTTCTTTGAGATCTGAAAATAATATAAAGTGGAAAGTCAAGTATTTTGCTTAGGTTTGCTATATTTTCCTTTTAGGGCTGATTACCCTACCAGTGTGCATCCATTTACTTTTTAATCTAACAATACAATGTATTGTTTCTGGAAATGGATCTACTTATGTGCAAGGGTGCTACTGGTACCTGTCCCTCTGCCTGGGCTGGACCATAAATCACTGGAATGACATCACTTTTAAAAAAAGGACTACTCCCCCCCCCCCCCCCCCCCCCCCCCCCCCCCCCCGATCCTACAGCTGCCCATACGAACAAAATAGACGGTCCGACAGACAAACGGTCACAACCTGGAGACCAATTGATACCTGTCTGCTGATGGCAGGGCCTTGTTTCAGATATTTTTGTTTGTTTAAAAAAAAAAAAAAAGTCAGTCCTCATTCTAGTGATCGTTCATAAATCAGCATGTGACGTCTTCCCTCAGATATCTGTTCTGTAAAACCTCCATGTGTATCCACACCAACAAAATCTGATCCCTCTTTTGCATAAAAATAAACCTTCAAAGCTTTAAATACTGCCTTTCTTTCTCTTTTGGGAACAGTGCAGATTTAGGTGAATATATAATTCTTACCTCATTGGTTTCTTTGAAGGTAACCTAAGGAAACGGTAAAATGAAACTCCCAGAATTGATTGGTTCTCTTAGCAGATTACGAAAGAAACTGAGTCTGAGTGCAGGTGTTTCCAGGTTCTAAATATAAGCGAATGGCGCTTTTTAAAGGTGCTTGTATTACCTCCGTATCCAACGGGAAGCCTATATACAAATTCTGAATGTGCGTATTTGAGACCGAATACGTAAGTGGGGCTCATAGTTTAATGGGGTTTTATATTGACATATGTCCTCTGTTTTTCTGGAACCTTGTGAAAACCTTGGGTTATACAATTTTTATACTGCTAGATTGTTCATCAAAGTTTACCTGTTGTGTTTCTTTGAGAAACTTGGCTTTGAGGAAAAAAAAAAAAAATTGATGAATACATTTTTTGTGATCTCCTTTTAAAAAATTATGTCAGTTATTTTTCATTAGTGACTGTCATTGATATTTGCTAAATTATGTATATGTGAGATCAAACCCTGCAGTCAACTGAACATAGAGCACAATATTCTCACAATGTTACTATACTATAACGGGCTGCGCTACTGATATTTTGCCGTAACACTGCAGTATCTTCCCTTTCCATTTGGCATCAAAAACAAAATGGCTATTACTGCTGCTATTCAGAAGTGCCTTTCAGTCACAGGCATTGCAAAATCAAACGCAACAGGCCAATTCGTCAGAGAAGTTATTCTTATTCTCTGATTGCAGTCATAAGGAAAAGAAAGAACGAGAGAGAGAGAGAGAGCAATAATTTAATTCTCATTTTCTCCAACTCCATGTTGACTTTTAAAAAAGAGATCAATCCCGGAAGTTTCCCGGAGAGTCTCGCAGCAGGGCTCGGAGATGGAGTCCTTCTGTAATCACAGATGAAGAGTATTGGCTGTCATCATCGTTACCCACCCCATTGATCAGATAGGATGGGACAACGAGCTCTGCCTGTGCAGACTGAAAGCTTTCCCTGCCGCGCCATTGGCTAAAAGATGGTTAGAAGACCTTTGACCTCACTTTGATTATGGTGCGGATAAAATATGAGTTTATAAAAGGGGGGAGAAGCACTGGAGCATAGACATTCAATATCCTGCTCTGACTTGCATTAATTCTCAGAAAACAGGAGTAGGAAAACAGCGTTTGACAAAAACAAAACAAAACAAAAAAAAAAAAAACAGGAGAAATCAGCAGGACAGGGTTAGAGTATAACAATAATATTATAAAATTATATTATTATAAAATAATATAAATTTAAAAATAATATAATACACAGAAATAATAATAATAATAATAATAATAATAATAATAATAATCCTAAATTGTGCCAAAGATGCCTGTAGGCCTCCATGAAGACTGAATGCACTGGAGTTTTACTCTGATGCTCTAACTCTGTCAGTCTATCATTACTGCAATCACCAGTCTCTGAGCTCTGAAGAATGAGAGTCAGATATATTGTGACTCTCAGCAGTTCTGCTTTTTACCCCTGTAACACACCACAGTGACATCATCTCTGAAAGACTGCACCAAGGTTACCTACTCTCTCATGTCCTCTCTCTCTCTCTCTCTCTCTCTCTCTCTCTCTCTCTCTCTCTCTCTCTCTCTCTCTCTCTCTCTCTCTCTCTCTCTCTCTCTCTCTCTCTCTCTCTCTCTCTCTCTCTCTCTCTCTCTCTCTCTCTCTCTCTCTCCCTCTCTCTCTCTCTCTCTCCCCCTCTCCCCCTCGCTCTCTCTCTCTCTTCGGTATCTGGTCCACCTGTCTGTCTGTTCCCCATGGCCGCGAGCTCATGTGCTATGCAGTGGTACTGAATGTATAATTCATACCTGCTAATGGGGCCCGGTGCTGTAGAACCGGAGCCCGGGTATCGGATCCTCGCCCCGGCCACCCGATACCCCGGTGTGTGTGGAAACATATACTTTAATTACAGCTCCTGTGGAGGCGGGGGGGGCTTGGGTGTCCAGTGACTTTGAGATGCATCAGTGTCAGAGAGGAGGCCAGATCAACTCACTCTGTGGAGGGGAGCGGGGACCTGGTTTGCCAATGTCAGCCGTTTTGGCATTGTGTGTGTGTGCGTGTGTGCGTGTGTGTATTTGCGTGTGTGTGTGTGTGTATGCGCGTGTGTGTGTGTGTGTGTGTATGCGTGTGTGTGTGTGTGCGTGCGTGCGTGTGTGTGTGTGTGTGTGCACATGCATGTGGGGGTGCTGAGAAGTGGTTCTGCCTGTCAGTCATCATTAACACTCAGTTTCCCGTGTCTATCTGCTGTATTGAGCCGTTGTGACTGCAGCTGAAGTTGAGCTCCGACATCCGACATCTCTCCCTCTCACCTTCTCCACCTTCGCCATCAAACCCCATGCCCAAAACGACACCCTTCACGTCAGGGCTGCTCAACCCTGCTCCTGGAGATCTGCTGTCCTCTAGGTTTTCATTTCAATCTAAACTTGATTCTACTAATTAGCAGCTAAACAAGATAACTTTAGCTGTTGAATGAGGTGTGCTACAGAATGGCAAATCTACAGGAACAGGGTTAGCAAAATCTAACATTCTAGAGCTAACATTATACACCTAGAACTCAATACCTGACATACTCCAGCAGTAGGGGAGAGTACTGAGGAGTAGAATAATTGCAATAAGAAAAACATGAAAACCCCATATAATGTGCACAGTCTGCATACACAGGTTTTTTTTCTGCTCATAATGATGTTAATAAAGGAAACACATTTCCAACGGTAACGTGAGACCAGCCACATTTTCAGATAATGAAGCACGGGGCTTTATTCATGAAAACACTGACGTAAACATTGACGCACAAGCAACTACGTAACCCACCAGAATCAGGGTACCGTCCAAATCGATGAGGAAAGCTGCTTTTGTTTGTTTCTTAACACCCAGGCAATCTTTTACAAAGCAAACAACCTACCATAGAGACTAATCTGGTGTGTGCTCATTATAAATGCCTGTGGCCACGTGACTGTTTCTTTTCCATTAATCACTTGGCACATCTAGGGGGTTGCATGGTGGAGCAGTTAGTTGCACAGTGGGTACAGTAAGTAGGTGCTTGGTTCAGGCCAGACCGGTGCCTTTCTGTGTGAAGTTTCACAATTCAGATCCAAGAAACTGTGTGATCTACAGTAGCTCTTCAATTTAGTGCTATGCAGCGACAAATGTCAGCAGCCCTGGTTTTGGAGACCCTGTGGCTCTCCAGGGAACAGGGCTGTGGACCTGTGGTCTACCTCATAGGCTGCAACCAAACGCCAGCACTCCAGATTAGTGGACTTCGGTCTTTGGTCTGTGACATAGGCTGATTAAGTTTCAGTATCACCACGCCAAGTCTGCCAGGCAGCAGGGCTGTGAAGGGATAAAATGTGCCAATGAGACAGGACTTTGTACCTCACTCGTTGCTGTGGATACAACCACTTTATGAATTTAATATAAAAAGTAAATAAAGAACTGTCTGCAAATAAGTATACATTTGGCTATGTGAATTGTGTTGGAAGACTTTGTTTGTCTTCCCGTTATGCTTTAATTATGATTTTATTTTTTATTTTTTGGCATTGCTACCTTGGCGTCTTTTATTTCATCACATCCTTATTGTTATGAATTTTGGGGAATCCCACTGGCAAAGTCTGGTGAAGTCGACACCCATGCAGACTCTCTGGAGGTCTGCATGAAAGTCTGCATGAGCCCCCTTCAGGACTTAATGAACTGCAGAATTGGGTAGCCATGCCCACTCTGCCCGTTAAGCCCACCAGTTTGCAAGTGCGGGGAAGCCTGGACATATGGATCCAGCAATACCCTCCATCCTTCCCACCCTCCCTCTCTGTCCTGGCACCATACGCATGTGTGGATCCATTTACATTCACATCCCAAATATTTCTTCCTCTCTTTGGTCCCTCCAAGTCCCCAGCCGTCAGCAGTGTGGAGAAGGATGTTTTGGAAGAGGTGCCTACCTCCCCCCCCCCCCCTTCCCGCCCTCACCCCTCATTCACCACGGCTCTCCCGACCACAATGACCAACCACAACTGCTCAGTCACATGACCTGACCACCACAGACACACCGCCCGACCAGGAGCACAGACACCCCTCACCACCTGCTCCCGCTGGGGGAGACGTCTGTCACTGCGGGACTGACACCTTCCCCTAGAAGAGTGATACGCTTCCTGGATGTTTAGTCTAGTCTGCAGTTACGTGTGGACAACTATGGCTCATTGAATAGCAAGAGATTATGAGATTAGGGCTGAGTAGATGTGTCTGTGTGTGCGTGTGTGTGTGTGTGTGTTTGTCTATGCACATGTATGACTATAATGTGCTTCAGTGTGTGTGTTCATGTGTTTGAATGTGATCGCCTGTATGTGAGAGACTTAATCATTTTTGAGAGTACATGCTGTTAAAGTGTGATACTTTGGAATGTTCCTCTTTTAAAACATAAAATAGCACACGGTATTTATGATTTGGATGCACCCTTAATTGTGTCAACTACCTAAACGAATGTGTCATAAATGAGGGAGAATTAAGTCATAAAGTCATTAGTATATAACTTGAGTCAACTTTGAACTTGACCCAGCTTGACTCATATTTTTCAACATGTGCTTCTGTACACTGAGCAGGCCTATGTATGAGAGAAATAACGATAAATAATCGAAATAGAAATAAAGATAAAGTTTGTTTGCGTCTTTGTGTATGTGATGTACGTATGAGAAAGAGAGTGTGTGTATGCTTTTGAAAATTTGAGTATTCAGAGAACATCTAAGAGTCAGTAATTGCGTGTTAAAGAGAGAGAGAGAGAAAGAGAGAGAAATGGGTAGAGTGCGGAGGACAAACTGAGGTAATTTCTTTCTTTTTCATTCTTTTTGCTCTCCTTTCCTTTTTTAAAGGTGATTAATAATTTAGGGGGCTGAGGGAACCCGGTCCGTGCGATAATGATTGATGGACCAGCGGGAGTGCAGCAGTTAGCACTAAAAAACATGCTATCGGGTGACTCTGCTTATCGATGTCACACCCATTAGTGTCTGCTAATAGTAACCAGTCACTTGTACTGTCCTCCTCAATTTCCTGTGGGGTTCATCTTCTTTTCCAGCTCCTGCTATAAGCTGGCCTCATCTTCCTCTCCCTAGACCACGGACACCCCTTTTCTCCCCGTCATCCCCATTCTGCTGGGATTTACCTGCATCACATCACTGTGTGTATGTGTGTGTGTGTGTGTGTGTGTAGGTGTGTGTGTGTGAGTGTGTATGTGTGTGTGTGTGTGTGAGGGAGAAAGAGTGAAATATTGTAACACTGTATGGATCAGAAGAATGTAATTTCAGAAACCAGGTTTGTTTTTTTGCTTGAGGAAATTAGATCTACCTTCTTCTCATTACTTACAAAACAATCATACATAACAGAAAACACCAACTCATTATTTCATAAACCTCTCCTAACTCTGACCCTCTCTTCCACAGCCTTTTTCTATCGCTGTGGATAGATAGGATAGGAATATTCACTATCCAGCTATGTGAGGTAGGACTAGCTTGCTGTATGAGGAGCAGGCTTGAACAGGAGCAGCCTGTGGGACCAGGAGCAGACAGTATATAGAAGCAGCCTGTGGTACCAGGAGCAACAAGTATCAGGAACAGCCTGTGGTAACAGCCAGTACCAGGAGCAGCCTGATGTATCAGGAACAGCCTGTGGTAACTGGAGCAGCCAGTATCAGGATTGAGCAGGAGCAGCCTGATGTATCAGGAGCAGCCTGTGGTACCAGGAGCAGCCAGTGTCAGGAGCAGCCTGCTATATCAGGAGCAGCCTGTATCAGGATTGAGCAGGAGCAGCCTGTATCAAGAGCAGCCTGCTATATCAGGAGCAGCCTGTATCAGGATTGAGCAGGAGCAGCCTGCTATATCAGGAGCAGCGTGTGGGACCTGGAGCAGCCTGTATCAGGATTGAGCAGAAGCAGCCTGTATCAGGAGCAGCCTGTGGGACCAGGAGCAGCCCGTATCAGGACTGAGCAGGAGCAGCCTGTGGGACCAGGAGCAGCCCGTATCAGGACTGAGCAGGAGCAGCCTGTATCAGGAGCAGCCTGTGGGACCAGGAGCAGCCCGTATCAGGACTGAGCAGGAGCAGCCTGTGGGACCAGGAGCAGCCCGTATCAGGACTGAGCAGATGCAGCCTGTGGGACCAGGAGCAGCCTGTATCAGGATTGAGCAGGAGCAGCCTGTATCAAGAGCAGCCTGCTATATCAGGAGCAGCCCGTATCAGGACTGAGCAGGAGCAGGCTGTAGCAGGAGCAGCCTGTGGGACCAGGAGCAGCCCGTATCAGGCCTGAGCAGAAGCAGCCTGTGGGACCAGGAGCAGCCCGTATCAGGACTGAGCAGATGCAGCCTGTGGGACCAGGAGCAGCCTGTATCAGGATTGAGCAGGAGCAGCCTGTATCAAGAGCAGCCTGCTATATCAGGAGCAGCCCGTATCAGGACTGAGCAGGAGCAGGCTGTAGCAGGAGCAGCCTGTGGGACCAGGAGCAGCCCGTATCAGGCCTGAGCAGAAGCAGCCTGTGGGACCAGGAGCAGCCCGTATCAGGACTGAGCAGCAGTAGGCTGCTGTAACGGGAGCAGGGTGGTGGTGGTGCTCCTGCCAGCGTACGCTCTGTGTTAAAGCGCGGCAGCCTGCTGTGGTTAGAGGTTTCTAAACCCCGGTGAACCACACTGGCCTCTGGTACGCCACAGAGTCCAGGAGGTGTAGAGTGACAGCGCTCCCTGACTGCCCACAGCGCTCACACTCTGCAGTAATCCCAGCTTCTCTGTCCTCCACCCTCCCCTCTTTCCTCTGCTCCACACTTCTTTTTCTCTCCACTCCTCTGCAATTATGCCTCTGCTACTACTGTCCTTTCTTCTGTTCCTGTGCCCTTCTTTGGCTGGTACACACACACTCACACACAAGCCCACACACACACACACACACACACACAAGCGCGCGCACACACACACACACCCACACCCACACACACACACTCCTTCTTTCACTCTCTCCACTGAGTTGTGCCCTTACTGTGTTCCCTGGGTCTGATTTCATCCTGACGAGTTATAATTGATTCCGCTGTAGGTTTTGCTGGTGGTAAGTGGGTGGGATCAAGTTTCACTGAAAACAAATCGCTCTCTTCTGAGGCCTGACCTTCCCCCCCAGCCCACATCCCCCAGCCATCCCTCCCCTCCACCCTCGTCCGTTCCTCTCCTTCATTCTCACACTCTCACCTCTCCAGTCCCGCAGTCAGTTTACTCATCATCCGTATCCTCATCATTCCTCACCTGTTCTCCTCCTCTCGACCCCTCTCCCTTTCTGTCTCACTCTCTCCATCCCCAGCCCTGTCTCACTCATTCTCTATCTGACCCTCTCTCTCTCTCTGTTTCTCTCAGGATTGTCAGCATTCCTGGCTTTGAGAGTGACAGCCAATGGTGTGACTGTGAGTGAGTGTAACTGTGAGTGGGCCTGTTGAGCAGACAGACCATCACAGGTGTTTTGGAGTTACAGGAAGTGACAGCAGCCTCAGGTAAAGAGGGCGAGGCTGACAGCCCTTTAAGTGATCGACACAGGGATTTTTTTGCCAATTAGTAAAACAGTTTAGCACACACGGGCAGGAGAAAACCATTTTAAAGAGGAACACATATAAAGAATGACACAATGAACAATTGACAAAATATCTGTGGAAGACAAGAGTAGGCCTTTCAGCCATGTCTCTGAGGACCTCCCCTATAAGTCATGGTCCTTTAAAAAAATTGTGTGTTAAAATAAATCTTGGTGTCAGAGCTAAATTTATCTCATTCACACCTGTGTGCCCTTTCATTCTGTTGACAGAACTCAATTTGAAATAGACTCTAAAAATAACTTCATTCAACACTTTTAAAAGGCCTCAATCAAAATCTCTATGAGTCTCCAGTCAGACTGAGAACGGAGATTAAAAGTCCTTTAAGTCTTTCTTCATAACGCATATGATTGACATACTTTTGCCTTTTTTCATTTTTTGAGTGTTTTCATGTCTTCCTTATGGTGTGGATATTATCTAAATGTTGTCTAATGAGGGGATATTTACCATTAACATTAACTCTTTGATTTATAGTCAATACTTTTTGGTACATATTTCAATTTTCATTTTTTACTGTTTAACACAATCAAAACTAACACACCTGCCTTTATATATTTAGCAATAAAACTGATAAAACCATAAAACTGATTTGATTTTGTATTGTCCGCATATCATTTTTTATTTGTTTATTTTACCTTAATATTTATACTGAATTTTAGTAACAAATTATTTTTGTGCATAGATAACCAAAAATGAACCAAACAGGCTCTCAACACATCTCAGAAATATGAATATTTCTTGATTTTCAGACTTTATTTATTATGTCTGAACAAATGGCGATTGTTTATTCACAGAAAGGCGGTGTATCATATACCTGCGACTAACCAGGGCCCGGGTGTCACGGTGCTTCAAAGCCATTCACTTCCTTATGTATGGGTGGGATTCGGTTAGTCTGACTTACAAAGGTCCCCGTCAGTACACAGCCTAACCCTGGGGACTGCAGTTGAGAGGGCAATGCAGCACAAATAAGACTCCTACAGACCAATTACCGCGGTAATTATTTCAACTGGCAACTCCAGAGGAGGTGAAATCACCGTTATTGTAAGGGAAAGCAGTTTGATGCAGACATGTGCCTCCCAGAGGGGAATCTAGTGCGCTGTCTTTTCCATTCTCCGTGACACTGTGCCGAGGGCCAAAGTGTGCTGCTTCAGTGTCTTTGTTCAGCTCAGCTGGGAGCTGAACCGCAAGTCCACAGCGCCAGATCAGAGACCTCTGGACAATGAATGCCACGGGGAATATTTATTTTATTTACAGTGCCCGACTGGAACATTTTTTGAATTCTTTGGGGGAAGCGGAAGGACTCCGAGGTATCTGGCTGGCTACGGTGATGAGAGGGGAGGTGATGTTCCAAGAGGAGCAATTCTGCCCTCCTTTGGCTGTTGTTAGTAATATCATACAGGATTTTTTTTTACAATCCAATGCACCAGCTATGCGAGTGTACAGTACAAGAGATCAAATAAATGGTTCTTCTAATTATTTTTCACGGTGAAATATGTACTCTGCGCTGTGTTTTTGGAATTCCTTCGAAACAATGGCTGTCTGTTTTGTTTATTATTGTTTATATAATTTAACAGCAAATGAACAGAGATGGAGAGACAAATCTACACGGGCAGACAGACTAATCGAGTCACTGACTGATGTCTCACTGGCAAGACTGTGTTTGAAGAGACAAGAGGATTCTGGGAAAGCGCTGCGGTCCTGTCAGGACAGACATACGGCACTGGACAGACTGTCGGACACAAATGGAAATAAAGAGGGTGAGAGAACGGCGGTTTTTTCCTTCCCCGAGTCTCTGTGGCACCACAGTGATGGAGAGAATGAGAGGGCTGACTCAACACTGCAGACACTTGGACCAACGCGCCTCCCAAAGTTTGGTGGGGGGGAGAGTCTGAGCAACTTTCTGACCACTGTGGGGGGTCGGGGGTGCTGGGAAGAGTGTCGGTGGGGGGTGGGGGGGGAGAGGTCTGGCTCTGTGTGCTGGATGGACAGACTGTCTCTCAGGGGCTTGCTGGAACTGGACAATCTGCCGAGAGGGAAGGGGTGTGAACACGCGATGCCAAAAATGCATGAAAATCTTGGTAAAGTCATGGACAGGCACCGAACAATGATGATGATGATGATGATGGATTAACGAGGAGGAGGCAAAGAAGAATGAAATAAAGTACTGAAAAGAGAGAGCCAGTGGCCCACACTGACTGCAGTATATTGGGAATATAGCTAAATCATGGACACACACACACACACACACACACATGCAGACACACACAACGACACACACACACACACACACAGAAGCTCCTATTCAGCCTGAGAGAATGTAATTAATTTCACCAGGATGCTCTCAGGTTAGACTCCCCACTCCCAGCAACTGCGTTATAGAAGTCCCACCATAGCCCCGCCCCCAGACCCCATCCCGAATTCTTCACCACCGCTCTCCCCATTCATGATCTGACATCACAGATCGGAGTAAACACACAACCGTGAGCCTGTCCACTTCCTGCGTGATTAACCACAGTGACACTCACACAGTAAACACCCAGCCATGCCCATCAAAGGGCATGGTCATCATATCCCTTTACAGCACAGGGGTCATCGCCATGGCACTTCTCGGTCAGTAAAATAGCATTCAGACCAGAGTGTGCGCTTCTACTCAGCGGGTCATAATTGCTTTGCAACTGGGTATACTGGAGAATTGCATAACCCATTCTGCAAGCTGCTGAACAGTGAACTACATATAATCAACAATATGTGGATTAAGTACCCTGATTATGGTTGCATTTTTATTACTCCCTTCATTTATGGAATATAAAGTGAATATGGGGGGTGCTTTATGTAATTAAAAAAAAAATTTTAATCACTGAATGATAGTTGATAAAGTGTACACTTGTGGTCCAGGTGTTACTGTATGAGTATGTCTGCGTGTGAGTGTGCGTGCGTGTGGGTGTGTATGTGTGTGTGTGTGCACGTGAGCGTGTGTGTGTGCGTATGTGTGTGAGTGTGTGTGTGTGTGAGTGTGTGTGTGCGCGCGTGAGCGTGTGTGTGTGTGTATGTGTGTGAGTGTGTGCGTGCGCGTGAGCGTGTGTGTGTGCGTATGTGTGTGTGTGTGAGAGAGAGAGAGGGAGCAGGCTGTCCTCGCTGAACAAGCAGTGATAAGGGCCTTAATGTGTTTGCTGAGGGGCCGCGGGAGACAGGGGGGGACTGCAGGAGAAAGGGGCTGTGACGCAGGAGGGCCCGCTGCCCGCCGCCCCGCGCACAATGGAGGCCCCCGACGCCCCTGACGCCCTGACGCCAGGGCCACCGCACAAACACCGCTCCAAATGTCACAGCCGGGCTTCGATAGGCCCGGCCCAGCGGGACCGGCCCGGGTTAAATAGGGGGCCCGGGACCCGAGCGGAGACAGACACGTCGAGGGCAGAACCCGCTAACACACGCGCACGCACGCACACGTACGCACACACACACACACACTCGACAAGCCTTCTGCACAGAGGCGCTCCAGTCACACACGACGGCACGTGTCAGACGGACGGACAGGACAGACGGACGGATCGCGAGACCAGGACGACAGAGGTGTTTCGTTTCAGCCTCACGAAGAGTACAGAGATTTAGACGCAGCGATGCAGAGCGCAGCGGGATTTCGGGGGTTGCTGGCGGTGGCGGCGGCGGTGGTGATCGAGATGGCGGTGATGGCGGTCATGGTGCCCGCGGTTCGCGGTGCCCCTGTGAGCCTGGACCAGGACCTGAGCGGGGGAGGTGAGGATCTACCTGGGGCAGGAGGGGGCGGGGCAAGGTGACGGGCAGGTCACCGATTTACAGCAGCATCTGCATCTCTCCAGCTGTGATATTCACTCTGCTTTCTTCAAAAAGAGGCCAATCCTATACACCCTGGGTTTTAAATAGGGGGTCCATGGACCCCTGGGGGCCCTTGGCGGTACTATAGGGGATCCCTGGCCAGATGTACAATGGCTACATATAGATTTGGGAATTGGAGAAATATTTAAAAAATATAACCCTTTTTATCTTATAATGGGGTCCCCTGGTGAAAGGCTTTTGAATTAGCTATAAAGATTGAAAGGTTGAATTATGCTATAAAGATGTGCCTTGAGAATTGATGCACATACTTTAATTGCAATAAAGACGTAGCAATTTCAGTACAGGATCATTTACGTGTCTTCCTGGCAGTATGGTGGTGTCCAACACATCAAAGCATGATGTCATGGTGTAAAAACCAAATAAAAACTGACACGGACGACTTAAGCTAAAATGAAACTGAATTGGACATTTGGCGGTAGAACACAAATAAAAACTAATAGAAAATGCTAAGCTGTAATAACTGTGATTTCAGGGCATTATGCGATGTGCTGCAGCACAGTTGAAATTGTGGTGTCTCAGGGTAAGGAGTACTGTGAGGCCTGGGAAGAGAGAATGATCCATCCTGTGTTGAGTTTAGGGTTCAAAGTGAAAAAGTGAAAATCGCAACATAGTTTTTTTTTTAATTTGATGTTACTTTAAAATAAAAAATGTCTTTTATTTGGTTAAATTTGCCAACATGTTTACAGTATGCCTTCATCTGAGAAAAAAAACTCTTTAATTGGATGGAGAGAATTGTATGTTTTACATTTTTTCACTTTGATTAGTGGACCGTTAATCAGCACCTTTTTTTGGGTGTGCGTTCTTATTACTTTTCTATTTAGGGTTCAGCAAAGGAGTTCCATAACCAGCAGAGAGTTGCGGGTTTGAATAGTGAGTGTGACAGTGCAGGTTTATATTTCAGAGAGGAGATTCAGCAGACCTCCTCTAGCTTATACCCAAACTGAAAAGAAAATGAGGGGCAAGGGAATTAAAAATCAGCTTTTATGATAGAACATCACAGACATTATCATACAAGCAATGAGCAACAGATAAGGTGAAGATTCACTGAGCATGCTAAGACATTGAGATAGGTGGCTTGAATAAATGTTAGCATTAGCATTTTGTTGATCGAAACAACGTGCTGTTGTTCTGCCTGGATTTTCTCAGGACGTGGGGACTATAGAGTCTCTTTGGTGTGGGACCACAAACTCTGAATGTCATTACTCCTGGGCTCATTACCTCTTCCCTGGTTTCCAAGCAACCACTTGGGATCACAATTCCTTTTGCAAAGTGTGTGGGCAGTTTGTGTACACAGAATGCATATGTATGCAGGATCATATAGGTTTTCTTTTTGGAGATGCTACATTTAAATCTCTGACAGAAAAGAGAAGATTACATATTATGTAGGGTGTCCATCCACTGCCGTTTCTGTTCAGGTAGTGCCATTTTTTGATTCCTTTTCCCTAAAGCAATGGCAGACTGTCAAAACACAAAAAAGTAGTTTCACATTGTTCATGTACTGTCCCACTCAAGCTATCCCGATTAACCCAATTATGTGAGCAGTCAAAAGTATTTTCTGAAACGAAATGTAATTGTTTGGTCATGGAATGAATGATTATGGCAGCATACTTTTTACAATGCACACATAGAATCACAGGTTAAATAGTTTGTATATTCTACTTCACCCTTTCTTGGCATACTATCGCAGAAGAATCAGGGAGCTTACAGCAGTCACGATTCCCTTGTAGCTGAGTTCCAGTTCTTTTCAGGCTCACTTGCTTTAGTTTGGTCAACATTGTAAATGCGTAAATGTGGCCAATACTGACAGAGCAACAGATGGTATTACATTGTTGTCTAATGTCTCCGAACCATTCCATCACCTCTGTTCCCAGGAAAGGGTACACATCAAATGTGCTGCTTAATGTAGTTTAAAACTTATTGCTCAGTAAAGGTATGCATTTCGGTATACGATGAGGGAATTTTATGCTTCTTTAAAGCGCTTTTTGACCCAAATAATCATTACCATTATTTAAAATTTGATATTGATATAGTGATAGCTGATGCCAACTAGCTAGTAAGCTAACGACCAGTGTTCATATATGAATGTGATCTGTTATATATATTTCCCACTGCACCCCATCTGTATTAGAAATAATTATTTAATGAAATTGAAAATGGAAGCAATCTGCCATGTTTTGCAATGGCAACAACGCACAGCTCTAAACTAGTATGGTAGGCCTACAGCATGAACAAAGAACTTGAGATCTATAGCTGAAAGGGAAAAATCAAACCTTATCGGCGTGTTTGCATGAACTCCCTGTGCAGTGAGGTTAAGTAAGAGAAGTGTGAGTGGTGTTATAGGCTTTTAATGAGTCAACAGTGCTGCTGATCAAACAGGCATTCTGGGACTCCATAATGTAGATTCGGGGAGCTGGTCTTTGAACTTAGCAAGTGTTGTTTTGAAACAGCTTACAGTAAATAGCTTGCAGTGAATGGCAGGCTGCAGAGGTCTCATGCGTTCCTTTAACCATTAAAGGTGTAAGATCACAATTGTGCGATTAGAATGCCCTTAACTGACCATTCTAATGCTGATGTAGCAATCACTGGTGATTGAAAGCAATGGAGTTCTAGAACACTTAAAAATCACTTGAAGAATTTTGAAGAAAAAAAAAACATTTCAAAAAATATATTCCTCAAAGGGTTCATTCTCAAGATAAAGGTGGCTCGTTGTGAAGCATGCAATGAGCGAGGCCTGTCTTTGCATTTTCCAGGTGACAGGAAAGCCCTCTACGCTATGCATAGCAGTGAAGACAGACCAGGGAAAATTTTATCGTCCGTCAACAGTCCCGAGAAGAGGGACAAGTTCCGAAAGATCCTAATGGCCCTGGAAGAGCTTCAGAGATCCATCAACAGCACATCGGGCAGCAGGATTACCATGGTGCTCCGGGGTAACAAACGTAAGCAATCAACGCGTGTGTACACGCGTGTACGCTCGTGCACGTGTGCATCAAAACATGAACAATCACGCTGTTTTACTGACTGTGACACTAAAGTCTGTTTATTTATTTGTTCATTTGTGTTTTAGCCAATGTTCGGGGCGCAGGAAAAAAGAACAAAGTGGTAAGTGTCGTTTAGCTGTGTGTGTGTATATATATGTGTGAGTGTGTTTACTGTATATCCCATCATACACTGGGGATATGATTGTGCAATATGAGAATGATTGCTGTGCTGTGTCCACAGGTGGTATCAGAGGAAACCCAGAGAGCTGCCACACTGCCCCCTGTGGACGGTGGTGGTACAGTTTCAGCCCCCAGTGATCGCCCACCAGAGCCCCAGAACCGGGGAGGAAGAAAGTCCCCTCATTCCCCAAAGAAACCCAATAAGAGAGGTGAGCAAGGACTGCTGGATGATTTGCAGCAACTAGGAGTGATTAAACATTGCTGCACTTAGTCTAACAGAATGGGAGCTGCCTCACTTTTATGAGGATAGTAGCCAGTGCTATATGAATTGTGAGCCTGAGACAACAGGCTTTTTTCTGCTATTTCTGTAAAATAAGCTTTCAGACAGATTTGGAAATGCTGCTAAACAACACTTATATTTTTCAAGGTATGCAATGCTTCATCTCTTTCATTGTCTCTCCCAACAGTTTGTTTCTGGAAGTACTGTTCCCAAAACTGATCGGCACTCCCCCCCCCCCTCACCACTCTCCACCCCCTCCCTGTGGACCCTCGCACCTGACTTTCTGCAGAGAGAGCACCCACGCTGCCCCCCCCCCCCCGACCGCAGCGCTTAGCAACGCTGCAAGGCGCCGACAAAGACCTTTTCAACAGGTCATTAGTAATCTTACTGACAATACTGCCACCCAGTGCCCTGACTTGTGTACATTTGACATCGTACATGCAACTTTTAACAATTGAGCCCTGTAGAAATCAAATAAATTGCAACTCATGAAACAAAAATAAATAAAGAGAACTTTATTTTTCTACAGTCCTCTCTCGGTGTTCATTGCAATGTTTGTGAACCCAGCGGACCTGCCCGCTGACTATCAAAGAGCGAAACGTTGCAGATTCCAAGCACTCCGTCGCCATGGCCACAGACTCTGACAGGTTGTATCAGGGAGCCACAGTTGACGATTTGCCCTTTGAGGGAAAATAATTCACCCTAAATTCCTTTCCTTATATCTGTCAATTCCTCCCCACATCCTCCTTAGCTTTTTTTTTTTTTTTACATACGAGGAGCGCTATGACAACGGAGTACAGTTGACCGCATTAATTTGGTGGGCGGAGCTATAAAGTCTCTTCAGAAGGAGGCCAGGCAGCTGTCAGTCCTGACGTTGTCCCCGGGGCGTGTTTACCAGGCAGGAGCAACCGGGCTGTAAAGGCGTGCGTGTATCGCTCACCCAAAAATCTCTGGGAAAAACCAACATGGGCAGGAGGCTGGAGGCAGACCTGGTTCCACTAAGTCTACACCACTGAGGTTCAGCAAAAAAAAAAAGGAGGGGATTGAGAATGCCGAGAAGAGAATGTTCCTCACCTTTCTCCACTATTTTATCATTTTATTTGACTCCACTTCCGATTTTGGATGGGGCAGACATTCCGAAGTAGTCTTGTGCAGACAGTGTGCTGTAGCATGGGGCTCCCCTGGTCTTCAAGGCTCCATGGTGACAACTTCACAGACCAGAGGTATCAAACCTGTGGTTCGTGCCAAATGCCCAACCTCTAGTCCCAGTTTAATTTCACTCTCCACATCTGTTTTATAGTGAGAATTCTAGCAGAAAATCACCCTGAAATCATTGGCACTCGAATAAAAAAGCCTGTGAGTGCCAGTTCATCACAGCACAGCATGATGAAACACCTACATATATTTTATCTTTTCTGTGCACTCCACAGAAGCAGAAATCTTTAGAAGCAGAAATTTGATAGCACTATATCTGCACCTATATCAACCAATCAAACAGTAAGAAACTTTACAGAAACGTGGACATTTTAAGTAGTAATATATATCAATATATATCAATCAATATATGTTTTTTTTTCTGTCAGGTCAAAATTGTTTTCAAATATTTCATTACTCAGTAACCCAGAATGTCAACAGACTCGCAAAATGTAGCTTGTGTAATTTGAATTTGGTTAATTTAACTGAATGCGGTGGAATATCGTGATAAAGGTATGGTGTACATCCATATATTGACAGACCCTTTGGCAGATAGCATAATGAAATGACCACATGCATTGTGACAGAAAACAAAGTGCAAAAGCTGAGTCATTTGATCAATTTAATTAAGTTTCTTGTGAAATTCATAAGGCTTTTTTAGAATGATGCTTTTGCTTAAATGGCTTGCGTTAATCAAATACATTTGATGTGCAATATAAAACAATCACTCGAAAATGTAGCTTTAATGTAGCTTTTAAAGATTTAATAAGAAAACATTTTAATTAGTATGTGTGATACCCTACACAGCCTTACTGAATTTGGTATAAAAATGTGAAAAGAAGCAAAGGTTATGCAAAGCAAACACAAAAATGAAAGAACACAATCATTTTCATCAATAGCATAAAGGGAATGCATTTCATTTTGAAATACCAGTACAAAATCCCCATGGATACATTTTAGCCTTGATTGTGCAAAAGGTTTGTTCCAAATTTTTGAATCATCATCCTGAATAAAATAAAATGGAATGGATAACATGAAAATATTAATTTAATAGACAAAATAAATGATTATAAGGAATATGAGTTATTAAGGTGGTAAAAGCCAAAGTATTAAGTTTACAAACCAGTCTCAGCATTGACTACCTGGATGCTGTTATTTGACTTGGCCCTCATGTAGCTACTTTTCAGTAATCAGCCTTAGACATAACAAGTTTTCTGGTCCTGCCATTGACTCTTCACAGACACTTTATACTGAGATAAACACACGTTGTTACACGGACACCATGCCATTGCGGTCCTCCGCACCATGACCACTGAAGGAAGAGTGAGATGAAGGAGAAAGATTGGCTGCAACACCAGAACATCACAGCCTGACAACTAGAGAGACAACTAGAGGTTTCTTTCTTACTGACCGGCGAGGTTGTGAGAGGAAGCTCTGAACTGTGGGAAATGATTACAGATGCACCAGAGAATGACAGAATGACACAGCAGTCATACCAGGGGTGAGACAATGACAAAACGGTGCTGTCACGCATGCGCTGCTCAGCCAGTGAGAGCACACACACACACACACACACACACGTATGCACACAGGCACACACACTCACACGTATGCACACAGGCACACACACTCACACGTATGCACACAGGCACACACACACGCACACACACACACACATAGACACATTTCTCCATACTACAGTTCACCCATGGTCGAGCCTCCTACTTGATCCTCTTGGCAACATCCAGGTAAGCAAACTCTATTTCACGTTCAGCAGGACAGGTGTTGATGAACTCCTCTCTCTGGTAGGCATTGTTCAAGTATCGCCACACTCCAGTCATTTCTGCGGGGATCTCAAAGTTCCTGTACTTCCTAGCTACCACCTGCCAAAAGGAAGAGGTGCACTGACATACCATACAGACTCAAATCATATAAATATAACACAGATAGAAAATGCACATTTACACGCAAATCACCCTCAATGCATGAATAAACTGAAATTTGGGACCATGATAATTTAATAAAAATTTTAACCAATACTTTGCGCACAATTACCATATAGTGTGTTTTAAAATATCTGCACGACTTGCATCAGTATTTCAATTTAGACAGAAGTGTGAGCAAATTAATGCCCTGCATGGTTGTCATTTTATTTTCATTTTGATCCTTACCACATGATTTTTGAATCCAAGTTTTAGCGCCCCGTCACCCATAGTGATAGCTGAAGTATTATGCTTCGAAATTCCATTCCAAGCGATTCATTACAGTGATCCTGTTACCTTACCTTAGAATGACCATCATGCCCCACCAAACACCACCCCCAAACATTACTCTACTCAGCTCATCTGTCTGAAACCCAATTCCCTCCATGTCCTACTATTCTGCTATTCCTAACCACCAGGAACGGATATAGAAATTTGTGCAGGGAAAAAATATGTGGAGGTGATTGTGGGCTGGCTGGGGGAATTGCGACCGCAAACAAAAAAAAAAAATAAATAAATAAATAAGGCCTCCTAGACCCAACAGTGCCAAGCTTAAACAGTAATAGGCCTGCTGCTTACTACTAGGTACTCTGGCTCTGGATCACATTGTGGGGATACAGGGCACTAAACTGCATGTTAAAGTGGAAACTGGCCAGCAGGGGGCAGCACTGTACCTTTATGATGTGCAGCTTGGGCAGTAGGTTGCAGTCTGCGAGCGTGAGGTCGGGTCCATCGAGGAAGCTGCGTGTGGACTCTAGCGGGTCATTGGGACAGTCTGAATCAATCTCCTCTGACAGAGGGGTCCTCAGGAACTCATCCAGTCTCTTTAAAGACTTTAACAAAGCCTTCTCCAGTCCTGCGCATACAGACACACACACACACACACACACGGACAAACACAGATACACACACACATGTACACACACAGAAACATGCACACATTTGAACATGTACCAAGACAGAAAGGTTAAAACCTGTAAAAACTGCATATCCCGGGCAATAGAAACTGCATGTTTACATTGCAAGAACATAGCCAGCTATGCACATACAAAAATAGACAACACAATTCCCATATTTTGGGTTATAATGCTAATTTCTGCCTGAATGGTGCTGATGTAAATGACAGTACACCTGATGTTCAGGTTCTATTCTATTCTCATCAGACATTCAGGCCTCTCACCTTCGTTGGCGTCCTTGCGAGGGTTCTTGATGAAGGCTGAGAACTTTGCAAACACGTCGATCCCTGCAGTGTTGGACTCCGGATGCTTAGCAGCCAGACTGGGGTACCTGCGCAGTCACGGGTTACATTACAATCATCCCTCCTGGCTCACTTTCAATTCTATGAACTCAGTCACGCCTCAGACTTTTCTTTCCTCATTGGGACAGATGAACGTCCTTTACCATTAATCTTATTGTTTTACTTGATTCTCAAAACATTTTTGTTGAATCCATCTCAAAAATGTGCAGCTCTGTAGACAGGTGGAAGTAGGGGTGCAGGTCCTGATATGTGAGAATTATCTGACAGATGGAGCAACTGATGTGATGTGACATTGTGTGTGACTGATGGGATGTGGGATTCACGTCTGTGACCAAGGTAAACTGGGAGATGCTGTGTTACCAGGCAAATGTAAAGATGCTAGAGTGTGTGGTTATTGCAATGGGAGATGCTGCCTGACTGATATGATGTGAGGTGTCGTGTGATTCAATGTAATGTGAGATGCAGTTTGATTAACCCTTTTCACAGTAGGTTCTTTGGGATGTTTTTTGTTTTTCTTCAAAATTCTCAGTCAGTATTCTAGAACTCCACTGCTTTTAATTACAGGTAGTGTGTGTTACATCAGCAGTAGAATGTTCGAATGTTCAGGTAAGAACATTCTAATCACATATTTGTGATGTAAGACCTGAGTGATGAAAACTGAGAGAAAATCGAATCATACCGTGGAGGCACCAGCTTCTCCTCCAGAAACTCCTCGATCTTGTTAACGTCCACCTTCACCTCTCCATTAAACGTGACGAATGGTGGGTTGGTCCCGGGAGCCAAGTCCTGCAGGTCAGCTGGTTTCCTAGGTAACACGAACGCACAAATCTGTCAGTTTCTCACGATGTTGGAGCCGGTGACCGAGAGGCTGACCTCTGGAGCTCTCCGGGGCAGAACTTTATGATGTTAGCATTCTTTCTCTTGCCACACAGACAACGTCATGACCTCTAGTGGACACACAGTGGACACGCACCTAGTTTTTTTCCCGAGTAGGGACCCTTACCTCTTCAGATCAACAGTGGTGACGTTGAAGACTACTCCTTTCAGCCACAGAATCATGAAGAGCCTCTGAGAGAAAGGACAGTTCCCAATGCTCTCTCCGTCGGTACCCGCCTGGAGGATGCACATATATAGACAGGGGGTTACCACTGACACCGCCATACAGACAAACAGACAAACACAGCCCACAAACACACCCACCCTCAAAAACATGCGTACATTTATACATACGCACACACACACACACACACACACACACACACACACATACTCATACATGCATACATACAGTACTGGCAAAACTTATGGAAATTCTGTGCTTAATGAAGAAGCTTCATACTCTTAAAATTTATATGTGCCCTTAATTTTGTAGTTTTTTTTTTGTATGTAAAATATATTGAAAATCTTCTTTACCAAGATTAGTAATGACATTGTGACCATCATTCATTTGAAATAAAGTATACAAACCAAAAAGAAGGTTTTCTTTGCATGAATATTATAGTTTTGTATAGAGACACAGATTATACTAAACTGATTATTACAAATATAAAAATATACAGTATATAAAAGGTGCATTTGTTTGCTAAAGTGTATGTATGAACTATACATAAATATACTGTAATGATTGTTACTGGTTCAACACAAATACTAATTATTTCTTCATTTTTGTTTTATGTTGATTTTACATTTATTTCATATTACATTATGCCAAAAAGAGAAACTGTTACAAAATATTACATTAATCATCAGACTATGTTTATAAATGCAGTGTTTTCATAATATGTGCCATACATACAGAATACAGTATATACTGTATATACAGTATATGCCATCCTGAGTATATGCACACAAACACAATACATTGAAAAAGTTCAAAGTGAAGGCAACAGTAATCACATAAGCCTTTAAAGCACATGATCCAATTACTGACTTGTCACCATAGCGAGGTCCTCTAATATTGACTCTTATTCCCTCTCAGTCTCACATGAATGAGGTTAAACACTAAGACCGTTTCACTGTATTCCTTTATCCATACAGCACCAGTATGTGTACATGTCTGGCATACTGTACCTAAATAAAAGTTTCATAATGCTGCATGTGTCAGTGTTTGCTTCTGTTATAACTAGACTCATATGCGTATGAGGAACGGAAGATTCCAACTAAGTGGTGGATGATTATGCTGTAGTTGGTAAAGAAGTCATTTTTAGTGTCCGTTCATAAAAAATTGTTTATGCATTACGGATCCGTAACTATTGATGAGAATATGTGTGTTTCCATAGAATCTGTAATACTGTTTAGCTATTTTATCCACGCATATCCTATTCCTCTATCTCCACAGGGAGGAAAGTTTTGGAAGGTTGAGGGAGAATACTGGGAATGTGGGACCAGATAGTGTGGAAGGATGGGTAGAATGAAGGGTCACAAGGGCAGGCTTCAAAGCAATGTGTAGGCAAGTTTTTTAATGTGGGAGTCACATCACAAAATAATTTGAAGTTGGACGGATGAAAAAGGCATCGCTAAGCTATGGTAAAGCTTGACTTGACCGTTGATTACTACTCAGTGACTATTGCAAAACTGAGCAACGTAAATTGGAGATGACGACCGTTTATTTGGTCAGAGCACAGAACTATGCTCCTGACAAAAAAATTGCACTTCATTTATTTCTTTTTTCCAGTGAAGGGAAAGCAGCTAAGTATTTGGCAAGTCAATCCGAAATTTATTGTTGTTTTGCTACAAATGCGGTCGGTGAATTTGTATTCGGAAGTTTCCATAGTTTAATCTGTTAAGAATATGCTCAGTCACTAAAGATATGGGTTGACAACAGGTCATATGATTGAGTCAGAGGGTTAAAATCCACTGACAATCAATTACTTATCAGATTGTCCTCCCTGGTACACAATCTTATAAGATTTTCCTGCCCGAGCTCAGATAATTATTCTGCACCAGCAATCTGATGACCAAAAAATAAAAAATAAAATACAGGAGTAAAGAACACATCCCTTTTATTGTTTGATGAGTGGGGAGACAATGCACTTCACCATCCGCAACCATGCACAGATCAGCCAAATATAAAAATCCAGAAAAATACCCAGACTTACCTTCACAAAGAGCTCAATATCAGGGAATCCAAACCTCTTCCCGGCTATGTCAAACCAGGCCATGTTTCACACCTGAGCATGAAGGTGGCTGGCTGGCCAGGCAGTCACACCCACTGCTGTCTACGCTCAAACCAGCCAATTAGCCAGAGGAACTAACTGAGATTCGCCGGCTCCCAGGACCTGGTCCGAGTCCACAGCCCAGAGAGATCCAGTGTGAGCAGAACTCTGTGGTCCAGAAAGCCGTTGGGAACGTGGGTGGCTCTTGGGAACGTGGGCAGAGAGACAAAGCGCTCTACAGCACACTTGCTCTTTGTTCCAGAACACATCTCTCAATGGAAGGTCTGTTTCTCCACTCTGCCTCATCGCTGCCTACTGCATGATATGATCCCTCAGTGTCAAATACATACAGTAGAAGACATTCTTTTTCTTTAGTGAACTTAGACTAATGAATGTATTTTACATGACAAAAACGGACACAAAAAACGGACACAAAAAACTGACGGTTTGTTTCTTTGGGTCACTGGCAAAACCCAAGAGCTGTGTGCTCTTGAGAGGAAAGGCTTGTTCTCAGTTATCTCTTCTACGGCATAGAAGCATAAAAATATACCTCCAAAAGAAAAAGGCATAGAACTAAATGCCTTAAGCTAAAGTCATCTGCTAAGCACACTAAGCACATTAATAATGCCATCCAGTACACTGTGAGTCTAGCAGTGTGATTGAGGAGGAGGGCTGATATTATAATTGGTATGCATGGAATTCTGGGCTTCCTCGCTTGGGTGGAGAGAGTCAGGCTAACAAAAATCTCACTGCTCCTCCTAGTGGAAGGGAGCTATAACCGCACCCTAAAAAAACAGTTCACGGAGGTTCAGTTTGTTAAGACCAGACCACTGGCCCCACACGGAAGCACGCTCAGTCTGCCATGTGAATTCATTGAGAAGTAGAGAAGTAAGCATTGGGCTCATTCTAATCGCTTATTTTATCTATCCTGGTCACCTCGGGCCTCGCCTGACCAAGGTGGACAAGCAGGTCCATCTGTCCGCATGCACCTGGTGTAGACACCGTATAATCACCGATCACCCATAACATCAGGAACATCTGATGAAGATTTGGTTGTACCAACAACATACTTTGTTAATAGAGGACTAAACATCAACCGTTGCATGTAAGATGTCTTTAAATATCAATGCAAATATGGGGCCTTGTGTTTCAGGCAGTCTATTGAATTCAGCACACACACACACACACTCACACACACACACACACATGCACAGATATATCTAATAGACGCTCTTTTCCAGTATGACTTACACAGACAACATACAATACAATCGGTTTACATACAATAAGTCTAAAGCTGAGTATTTTAGTGAAGCAATTCAGTTTCAATGCCAAAACCTAAACTCTGACCATTGCGTTACAAGCCTAGTTCCCTAACTAGATACCCTGCAACGAGCAAAAATATAGAGCCACAAAACTGTAAGTGGCAATGGAATTTACGTTTCATGATAAGAATTACATTTTTTTTAGTGCGTGGTATCGTTGATACACATCACTTTTGAGTTGACAGCAGTAGAGGTGGATCTGGATAATTAGCAAGACCACTCCTGCAGAACTAACACACCTATGCATGTAACTCACTAACACTGAACATTGACAGTATACCATGAGCAGCCTTACGGGGAAAACAGCTGCCTTACAGTGACATAAGGCCTATAGTCTCTTCCAGTACTCGACAAGCCAGTAAACAGTAACATTTAATGGTGTGTGAATCTGTGTGTGTGTGTGTGTGTGTGTGTGAGAGAGAGAACTGAGTTTGCATAAGAGCCAAATTACTGAGACAGCACTGAATGGCTCTGTGAAACCGTGTGACTCATGGTTAAGCTGGTCTCTGTGCATTGCTAAGAATGGCAGCGTCCTTTCATGGAAATGCCACTTGTCATCACTGCAGAAGGCTTATCTGTGACCTCAAACCCTAAATGAAATTGTTCCCTAAAGAAGCAAAGGGTTTTATTTCCTTTCAAATACGTGCACACTTTATCCTCAAACCATGACAAACAACACAAGCATTCCAGTCTATTTTTACCTTCATGAGCTTCCAGGTTTTTACTATGTGATAAATTTTCATTCCACAGTATATTTAATAAGTGCCTTTATAAAGCACTTATCAAAACATAGTTACAAAGTGTTTTATAGGGTAAAATGAACAATAAAACAGATTTAGATGCAGTATTGTCTGCATTATCTGACCATATTCCTAAATATAGAGTCCACAAATTCACAATTTTCTGCATTTTCTACCTGAACTGGGAGGAGAAAACTGAGCAATTTACAAGGTAACTTATTAACCCATAACTTTTTTACTTTTATTACAGTACATATTAAGTGACTTTCTCTTGCTATTATGCTTCAATAATTGCTTGTGTCAAAAATACTTTCATAAAATAAACAGAAGCGTAACCAGGGAATCAAATGCTGAACTGCAACCCTCTGCTACTGAAAATGTAATGTTATTTGGGAGCAGTGGGCTACAGAGGGGTCTAGTACTAATCCCCACTCACTCACTATCTCCAATCATGCTCAGAACTAATCTCCTCTCACCCCCTATCCCAAACCATGCCTATTACTTATCCCCCCCTCAACCCCTATCCCCAATCATGCCTATTATTTATCCCCCCTCACCCCCTATTCCCAGTCATGCCCATTACTTATCCCCCCTCACCCCCTATCCCCAATCATGCCTATTATTTATCCGCCCTCACCCCCTATCCCCAGTCATGCCCAGTACTAATCCCCTCTCACCCCCTATCCCCAATCATGCCTATTATTTATCCGCCCTCACCCCCTATCCCCAGTCATGCCCAGTACTAATCCCCTCTCACCCCCTATCCCCAATCATGCCCAGTACTAATCCCCTCTCAACCCTATCCCAAACCATGCCCACTACTAATCCCCCTCACCTCCTATCCCCAATAATGCCAAGTACTAATCCCTTCTCACCCCCTATCCCCAAGCATGCCCAGTAATATCCCCCTCACCCCCTATCCCCAATCATGCCCAGTACCAATGCCCTATCACCCCCTATCCCCAGTCATACCCAGTACCAATCCCCTCTCACCCCCTATCCCCAGTCATGCCCAGTACTAATCCCCTTTCACCCCCTGCCCCCCATCAGGTCCAGACCAGTATGTCTCTGTAATCAGATTATAGCTCACGGGGGGAATGCAGACCAACATAGAGATTACTACCTCTCCATTCTTCTCAGAGAGGGAAAGAGAGGAAAAAGCGAGGACGAAATGGAAAGAGAGAAAAGAAAAAAAGAAGGAGAGGAAGTCCAAAAAAATGCATATTTACTTTCTGCCAGCACTATACATATTTTCACATGTGTTGTGAATTTGTGGTACAATGGAACACACAATTCACTATTGAAGAAATTGAGCGTTATTCTAATGCAATGAATCTCTCCAGCTTGTTAACTATTGCTCACACTGCCTAGTCTTAGTAGTTTATAAAAAATGTATTTAGTCAAGGTGACACTGAATCTCGTTGGTACAGTAAACCAATACAAGAGTAGTTTCTTGTATACAGACATAAAATGATGGTCTTTCTGAAACCTAAAATTAATATTTTGCTTGGACTCCCAGCAAGTATAATATTTTATTTTGGATTTTCTAATTGTTTGGCCTTGGCAGTGCCTTCTGCTCCAGCAGTGCAACTGTAACTTTTGCCATTGGTTTCCATAGGAGGATATGAGTATCTCTATACATTAGATACTGTATGAAAAAACATTTTTAAGCAGAACTGTACTTTGGAGTTATTTGCCTGATGTCACACCTCAACCCAATGCACTTCATGGTGTGAAAATGACTGTTGTGTGTAAACTCACCAATGACAGTACATTAATACAGGCTTATGCCACACACACATTATCCAACTATCAAAGAATACAGTGGAAACTAATTAAAAGCAGAACAGAGGACCTTGATAAATCTGAATAAATCGGCCTAAATCATTCCATGCTTGCTGTTTTTTTCCGGGCCAGCACAAAGGCAGTCCTTGTGTGTGGAAATACCTCCGAAGAGCAGAAAGGGGGGATATTAGAGCATTTTCCCTCCGGCTTACAGCCCCAGCTTTGTGCCTGGCCACGCTATTAAACAGGGATTAAACTTTGTGTTCTGGCGTGTTTGCTCAAAAGGCCCACACCGTGAGATGCACCAGCACCTTCTCAGCTGCCGTCGAACAGTGCAGCCCCGCCCCATGACAATATAGCCTACACGTGCTATGCTTCCATCACCTGACCGCTCGTCCAGTAAGGTTCATTTATTTAGTCTGCGTAAAACTGAATCACAAAATATTTTCATTTAACACTCTCCCCTCTCACCCAGTAAGGTTTACCGTGATTCTTGGAGTCTATTGTGGCCAGTGTTACTGTGAGAAGAAACGTTTTTTTAATTTCAACTGTTGGAATGGTATTTTGGACAGCATGTTATGTCCCAATGGGTTACAAGCAAAAGCAAGTTGCAACATCCAAAAATTAATTTCCAGATCATGCTTTTGATGTCATAAGGTATACATTACTTGAGCATATGCCTGTAACTTATTGCAAGTCGCTCCTTGTTGTTACTTTAAAAGTTAATGTGCGAAAATCTCAGCTTCAATCACAGGCAACCATAATGATAATTGCTGGCAATCGTTTATCTCATTCTTTCAATTGAAATCACTGAAAGCCATTCATTAGTAAGTTCTCTCTGCCAATCATTTCATAGAGAACATTTCTAACAAGCAATAATTTCACTCAGGTAGCTGTCCAGATCTAATCATGAACGGTAATCAGAGGCCATTTTCAGTGCTATTTAATAAGTTAGCACTGCCAAATCAAGATCCAGTGTTCCTGCTCCTGCAGTACTTTTGTGTAGGGAAGATGCTACCTGAACCACTATGTAAACTCTAATGACACTGGTCCATTGTTCCATGTAGAAATGAGATGGGCCAATGAAAACCTGAATACAGTATACAGAGATTGGCTTTAGATAAGAACCAGGAAATGCTTTATGAGGCTGCCTGCCAATGTTTAGGGGAGTGTGTCTTAAAGGTCAGGACCCAAAATGGGTCATGGGAGTGTATGAGCCAATGAGTCTGTAGGCCATTAGGCAATGCTAGTATGTGTATCTGATGGGTCCCTGAAAGGTAATAAATGTCTAATTTGGGTCCCAATATTAAAAAAGTATTTCTAATTTGGGTCCAGTTATAAGTTTAATAACAAGCTGGTTTAGTGTATATCCACTTTACTGTAATTCAACATAAAAAGGTTTCCCATTTTAAAAGTACAAAGACATGCTCCTCTTTCCTAAAATCCAGGTGACATCAGTCCCTGACTGACAGGGGGTGTCAGTGTGCCTGGTTTGGTAATCAGTTAGAGTAGGGAGATTTAGACAGTGATCCCTTAATGAGATGAAATGCCATTTGCCGTGAGATGTTGTCTCACAGATGGGAAGCGTCTTTTTAGAAACACATGAACAGAAGCATCGACACATGAATGGGACAGATCTTCCTACAAACAATGACTACACGTACATACGCGCAGGCACGCATGCACACACACACACGCAAGCCACTTATAAATATGACATAGGTCTCTATCCAAACCGTGGCCACACACACATGCACTCATACATAAACACGCACACACACACACACACACACACACACACAGGTATCAGGTATTCCAGATAACCCAGATGAAGACTGCAAAAGTGATTCAGACAATACATACTAATTACTCATCATCTCTGCTGAATTATTATATACTGTACACAAGTCAATCCTTCTCCTCACTGTTATATCCCAGCTCATCCTTCTCACAGCATTGCCGATGTCTTAAATAAGCTGACATTGTATTAATGTCTCAGTGATGGAAAAGGAATGTTATGGGTTAGCTTGGTCCATTATGGAAAATAAACGTCCACAGCAGGCCCACAATCACACCTCTCATAATAAAGCCAAGCGGCCATTTTCACGTAAAGCATTCAGATCACAAAGGGAAATCTCAGACCGATTGCTTTAACAAATCACAATCAATACTTCCAACTCTCAGAAAGAGAGAGCGTTTAATGATTAGCTGCTTTAGCAAAATTCATATCATGTCATTCAGGTAAACTATATTACATACATAGGGGGGGGGGTATTTCTATCTGGGATAGTCTATCCCTGTTCTACATAAACACTGCTGAATGAAATACTAAATGACTGCATGGCTGATTTTATGAGGTATAGGATAAGCAGTAGTACCTAATTTAAAACCTGCATTAAACGAACGTCCTTTCCCCTCCATTACAACAGAAAGCCTACCTTGACATAGAGGGAGATTTCAAACTCCTGGGGTTCTGAGCTGTACTCGCAACTTTGTGGCACCGGGCTCTCCATCCTGACCGTCTTCCTGAGAGTGTCCCGAGTCATCTGCTTGCGGGGTAGCGCCTCCTCCTCCTCCTCCTCCTCCTCCTCTGCCACCACCTCCTGCTCCTCTTCTCTCTGCTCCGGCTGAGAGAGACCGTTCTCCATCCCCGCCTGGTGGTTCCCGTGGCCCATGTGACTCAAGTCCATCTTAGCCTCGTTTTCCGCGTTCGCCTTCTTGCTGTTGTCGGTGGCCTCCCGTGCCTCCTGGCTCTTGGTGTCCTCGGTGTCTCCAGATTCCGTCTCCGTGTTCACTCCCTCGGTAACCTCTCTGGAATCTTCTTCCAATGCCAGTGCCGGCTGCTCTTCCATCTCCCTGCACCCTCCCTCCTCCTCTGGAGCTTTTGGCTCGTCCTCATTTACCGGCACTAAGTGTTCCCCGATTCCCACACATCCCCGAACCTCTGCATCTAAAGCTTTATCTTCCACCACCTGCGGCTTATCTTCATCTTTGCACGTATCCTGTAGCACTCCTGTATCCTCAGTAAGCTGTTCAACCTCCTCCTCTTCCTCCAAACACCCTCCCTCGTCTGACTTTTCACCTTTATCTTCAACTACCTGTTGTGGCTGTTCCATCTGCAAACATCCTCCCTCCTCTGTCTGTTCACCCTCAACCTCAGCTACCTGTTGTGGGTGTTCCATCTCCAAACACCCTCCCTCATCTGACTTTTCACCTTCATCTTCAGCTACCTGTTGTGGCTGTTCCATCTGCAAACGCCCTCCCTCTTCTATCTTTTCATCCTCATTCTCTGCTGCCTGTTGTGGCTGTTCTATATCCAAATACCCTCCCTCCTCTGTCTTTTCACCCTCATCTTCAGGAACCTGTTGTGGCTGTTCCGTATCCAAACACCCTCTCTCCTCTGTCTTTTCATCCTCATTCTCAGTTGACAGTTGTGGCTGCTCCATCTGCAAACACCCTCGCTCCTCTGTCGTTTCATCCTCATCTACGACTGCATGTTGTGGCTGTTCCATATCCAAACACCCTCCCTCTTCCATCTTTGCACCCTCTTCCACAGCAACTTGGTCTTCCTGTTCCAACTTCACCCTCAACTCCTCCTCTATCTTTTCTTTCTCATCCTCAACCACCTGTTTCTGCTGTTCTAGCTCCACACTAACCCCTTCTTCAGTATATTTGCTCACATCTTCAGCAATTTTCAGCTGCTGTTCCATGTCCCCAAAGCCTCCCTCTTCTGTCTTTTCATCTTCATCCTCAACAGCCTGTTGCTGCTGTTCCATCCCTAAACACCCTCCCTCTTCCATATTTGCATCTTCACCCACAGCGACTTGGTGCTGCTGATCCATTTCCATGCCCACCCCCTCCTCTGTCTTTTCTCCCTCATGCTCGACAACCTGTTGCTGTTCTTCCAACTCAGCACACCCCTCCTCCTCTATCTTGTCGCCCTCATCCTCAGCAACCCACTGCTCTTGTTCTACCTGCACACGGCCTTCCTCCTCTGTACTTTTGCCCTCTTTTTCAGTATCCTGAAGCACCTGCGTCTGTTCATTTGACCCACACCCATCCTCCTTTATTCCAGCCTCAGTTCCAGCTGGCTGGGGTTGACGTTCTGTTGCCTCAGTGCAGCCTTCCTCATTCTCAGGGGCGAGAACCCCAACAGCCTGCGTGCACTGCTCCGCTGTCCTATCACGCCCTCCTTGCTCTTCCTCTCCTACCTCGTCATCGTGCTCCTCTCTCTCCTCACACCTCCCCTCCTGTGTCCCTCCTTCCTCTTCTCCTCCAGCTTCGAGACGCAGTTCTTCTGGGGCATTGCAGTCTCTCTCCTCTTTCTCTCCCACCTCATCATTAGCAGCCTGCGGATTCCGCTCCTCTGTGCCCTCGCTCCCGCTGACCTCTCCTTCTCTGGCCAGTCCCTGGAGGTGCTGTTCCTGCGGCTTCTCCTCGCTGTTCTTAGTCTCGTTGTCACCCGGTTCTACACTCTCTCCTGGTTCTTCTGCTCCCATGGCTGCCGGATCACCGGCCGGAGCTTTGTGCGCAGTGTCGGCTGGGGCGCTGGAAATGAGACAGAGAACCGGGCTGCTTATATCGCCCTCTTCTCTGTCCACATACATATCCCCATTTGGCTCCTCTGTTTTCTCTTGGTTTTCCGCCACGACTGTGACCGGCATTCCTGGGCAATCTCCCTCGCTCTTTCCTTCCCTCTCACCCGCTTCTGCTCTTTCACCCTCGCCCTCCAACTTCAGAGGACCTTCCTCCCCTTCGACATTGCCCCCGCTTGCGATCCCGATGTCTTCGCCGACCTCCTCGGCCAACTCCACTTCCTCCTCGGCGTCTTTCAGCTCGTCCAGTTCCGCGCGGGCACCGGTGGGACCGTGGATCACAGCTCCGTTGGAAAGCTCTGGGTCGAGCCCCGCATCTGTTTTAGGCTGGGCCATGGTCCTGGGATGCAAATCCAAACTCCACAAGTCGGACTGTGTATGTATGTGCGCTTATGTCTGTGCTATGAAACAGGCAAAATCACCAACACAAGAAGCCTGCTTCTTGCTGGTCAATCTATCATCTAATTCAATCCAAAATGTTACCGTGGCTCTCCTCCCTCTTTCTCTTTTCCCCACCTACCCTCCCTCCCTCTATCCCGCAGAAGGATTATGGTGAGTTTCAGATCTTGATCTGCACATGACTTGCAGACTTAAACCTGCTCCTATAGGAGAACAGTAGCCCCAGGCTTATCCATTTAAAGGGACAGTTGGCACCCCCCCTCTTTGCTTCCAGCTTCTGAAAACTCGCCTTCCAGAGAACCGTGAGTCCCAGAGTCTCTATGGGTCAGCCCTGTCCAATCACAGTTGGAAAATTATGGATTCCAGGTGGAAAGGCAGTAAGCAAATGTTAAACCAGCTTTTTCTTCCACAACGATCCATAAATGTTTATTTTTCCATCACCCTAAATGCTTTTAACTGAGTATATTAAAGAAGCTCCCTGGGTCTGAGGACTGCTACACAGTAAAATGTCCTGTGTTAACTGAACTCCAACAGAGGACATATGAGTCAAATAGGGCCAGTATGAACTCTGCAAGAGTTGACTGAGCATTGAACATTTTACTGTACACTTTTAATCATTTAAAGTGTACAGTAAAATGTTCAATTGTTTAACCAAATTAATCTTGATAAATTAACTGACAAAATCTTTTTTATTATTATTAAACCACGCGTCCTATCGTAAATAATTTTTAGAATTGCATTGTATTACTAATATTACTACTACGCTGATGTAGGCTGCAGTTTTACTCACGACCATAAGAGGGCATACGACGACCACCATGATTTAGCAGCTCTGTGGTCGTTGTATGCCCTCTCTCGTTTGTGATCATAATTTATTTTTTTCCACAAACCCTAGCCACATATCATACAAACGACCCTCTTACCATCATAACAGAAAAAATATTGTTGTTTTTGACTAAAATAATAATAAAGAAATTCACATTTGTCAGCTGACACAAAGGAAAGCGGAAACAGGAAGTTCGTCTCAGCTGTTTTCGCCTGGTACAATGCACCAACATTTAGAATGCGCGTGGTGGAATAGCTAACGTGAAAATCATGTTTATTTTTTATGCATTGGAATAAAGATAATTTAACATTCACATTTTTTGTTCTAATTAGACATCTGTATTTCTGCGGCTAGGTGTTCTGTACTGTGTTGGGCAGGCACAGATTGAAGAATTACTCTCGGGTACTAGCTAGCAAATCAATCATTTAACGATATATTTTGAAACTTGTCCAAGACGCCAACTGGCTTCGTGTGAACGTCACATCTACGATGCAGGAACAGGGGCTGAAAAAAGACGGAGAGGACAAAGTCGATGTGCATTTTACTGATCAACCTAATGCACTCATCGTCTGTAAAGTGCATGAAAGCATATTCGTTGATGATCAGTTAAAGGTAAGCACAAGCTAGCTATAACCTACGTTACCTGCGTACATTAGCAGCTTCATACCATAAAGGCGTATTGCTGCTGTAAGTTATCTGACGTGTAATGTTAGCACAACGGAAAGCAAAACACTCATTGAAACATAATGTCTTCCGATTGCTAGCTTGTTACTTGTAATTAACTTGTTTTCTTTCATCATAGTAGTTGTATGTGATGTTAGTAAACGATCATTTTACAATGTTATAACGTTATTTCAACATTTCACAACTTGTCCCACTGCAAACGCAAAATGTTAACATTATTGCTACATAACTTTCTTACGTAGTCTTCTTATTTCTCTTTAATTCAATCTGCATTCCGCATGCGCTGTGTAAGCACGTCTTCACTGACGTCTTGGTTTGTTTCCCTATAAAAGGGCAAATCTGCAGCTCAAATACTGCACATAGACTCATGAGGTGAGCGTATTTTGCACACGATTCTTCTTTTCGCAAGATTTCCGGAGATAGGCTAACGGAAATTATCGGGGATGACGACCTACCGATTGACTACTGGATCCCCTATATCGATATAGTGTACTGTGCATATTGCGTGCATTGTTTTTAGAACCTTTAACGAAAAATTAAACAGCGCGGAGTTCACGCGGACGTTTACAGTGAGCACAGTGATCACGGAGTGGCAGACTTAAGATTCCACTGCCGTCACTTGTGCTCTGGCAGTTTATCAGTTGGTTTATGTGCCATAGTGTCCTCTCTGGTACATTCCAGTACATTCTGAATTCATCTGGTTTTCCTCCACCAAAACTCACACACAGGTCACACTTTTCCATGGCAGCTTCCATGCTGGCTCTAACAGCACTGTCAGCGCAAAAGTTTGGAGCCTTTCCTAAATAAAAACAGGAAACTTGGAAAGAGCCTGTCCTCGCACAGAATAGAGTTTGCTTATGTGGAGCTCGGTCTAATAAAGCAGTGTAATACAGTGAGTTGTGCACTTAAACAGGTATTAAAAGATTATAAGGGTTTCTTGGGGCCTTTTCAATCTCATGAATGTTGTGTTTGAATCCTGATGTTACCTTTCTTTGAACATTGAGGATGGTGCCACGGGAATCTCTCGCTTTCTCTCCTCTCTCTTTGCGGGCCTAGTTACCTCAGGGTAAATATTTCACATTTGTGGTTGCATGTGTATCATTGTGTACACACATTTCTCTCCCATGCACTCCTGTCTCCTGTTTGTTTTTCCACCAGATCAGCGTGGCGTGTAGTCTGGTGGAACAATGGTTGAGCTTTGTCTGATGACTGTTGGGTTAACCCTCTAATGGAGGTAGTGGTGGGTAGGAGGGTCATACAGAGACTGTACTGCAATCCCTGTTTATTGCAGGGCAGCCTACACCACAGGTGACAGCACTGAGACCAGGTTATTGCAGTTGCTTTTGGAAAATGTTACATCTTGGCAAACATTCTCCAAAAGGAACTATAATACAAACGCCTTAAAGATTAAATATTGGGCAGAGTTGATTGTAAAACAAAACCAGGAGCAAAGGTCAGTTAAATTATGGAATTCAGACATTAAGTTTTCCCGCCTTTTTTTAAAATGAGCTTGTCAGCTGCGGCAGTCTTGTGATGGAGAATTCCACTGTGACTGGTGTCTTAGTAGAATGTCCTGTGGCGCTGGAACTTTTGATTTTTCATAAAACTTCTGCTTTGGTCAAAAGCCACCTTAGATGGATATGAGGCTTTCACCATCCAGCAAAGTATTAGGTGACTCACTTGTAAACTACTTCACATGAAGAAGGTAAAACCCCAGGTGAACAGAGAAATTCAGCGGTAGTCTTGTTATTGCTTGAATCAACTGGAAATGGACATTGTGGCATTCATTGAGGTCTTCAAAGTACAGCAGACCTTGTTGGCCGTCCCCTCTGTATTTTGCTGGTTTGATTCAGACTTTGCATATTCAAGCAGATTTTTTTCCCTTGTCCCGTGCTTGAAGGCAATTACAGGGTCACCCCTCATCAGCGTTGCATTCCAAATTGTGAGGGGGTGCCAGGATTAAGGGGTTCAGAGTCTGAAGTTCTTCTTAATGACTGACGCCTATCTGACATTATGCTGATTCAGAAACTTAACCTGAACCGCACTTTTTTTTTCTGTGAATTCGGTGAGAAAGTAATGACTCCTTATTTATCCAAATTTGACTGTTTGTTTGTTTCCTTGGAAGAAGAGTGCTGGGTGCTGACTCACCTGTTTGTGTCTCTTCCTGAGGAGTTATGCAGACTCAGTGCACCATTCACTGAGGTCATTATGGTGGGGAGAGATTGTCATGAACCACTGATTTTAAGATTAGCCTAATACCCATTTAAAGCATGTCTCTCTCTAGAGTGTTTATGGCTGATTTGCTGCACATCTTTTAGAACTGCATAAGGATCAGCCACAGAATGATCAAAACCTTTTGAGCAAATTGGTGCAAATGAAATGCCTCACTTTCAAGAGTAAATATTGTCTACCTTTAGAGTTCTCTGAGTAATAGAGAATGTTAATTGCTCATTAATAATGCAACCATAGAAATTTGTTGTTCCAACACAGACTCAGTGCTGAA
This sequence comes from Anguilla anguilla, assembly GCF_013347855.1. NCBI lineage: Eukaryota > Metazoa > Chordata > Actinopteri > Anguilliformes > Anguillidae > Anguilla > Anguilla anguilla. The sequence continues at coordinate 26,949,497 of NC_049215.1, read as the reverse complement.
ACAGGAAAGCTGTTCCTTCATCCCTACAGCCATATCAGTTCTTAACAAAGGCTTTTTAAATAGTGCTGCAGACATGCTCTATTCTATATAATCAGCATGCTTGTGCTACGTGCTTGTGCTTTTTATTATTTACTTCGCAAGCCAAAGTGCTGATTTCCATCTCTGTATAATGGACTTTTTCTATTTTTAAATTGCCAGCATAATTCCTTTCATGTGTGACCGGGCCTCTTGTCAACATGCGCAAATAGACACAGGATTGCGTGCATTTTTTGCGCTTCATGCATGTGAAAGATCGGCCTCTGCCCTTAGACACAAATCCACTCTCCAGCAGCTGACTCGCAGATAAACCGCGTTACCCCGGCAGTTGGCTTCGCATTTTATAACCCCGAATGTTTCTGACATTAGCATAATTTGATTACCGCGTGGAAAACATTATCAGCGCGTAGCCTAGCCGTTCCTGCTGACTCAAGGAAGGGATCTGGCCCCGCGGTGTCCCCAAGGGCCACGGAGAGAAAGAGAGGGCAGATCGCAGCATCTGACTCTCAGTCCTCTCGCGCGCAGGAATGTGTCACTAAATAGCCGACCCGTCTCGCACCGTCGGCGCACTCTCCGGGGAATCTTTGTGAAGGTCGCTGAAGTGAGCCAGTCTGGTTAGACTGAGACCCTTGCGGTTTTACGGGCGCTTAGATTCACCCCAAATCACAGCGCATGGCACCGCAAACTTTGTTTGACCGAGACCATGTGGCGGTTTTAACGCATCCGTGTGCACAGCACGCTCCCGCACTTTGTGTTTGGAATGGAAGCGTGATCTTGTTCCAAGGCTTTGTTCAGACGACTTGGCGCGGACGTTTTTAGCACATTTCTCGCCGGTCTTCCGCAGCCGCGCAGCTGTGTGATCCCAGAGGTGCGGTGACTCGCGTCTTTGATCCGATGTCTTCCCGGTGCTCGCGTTTGATGCTGTGAGATGACTTCAGACTCCCCCTGCAGCCATGTTGGAAACCTGCATCATGCCGCTGCTATTCTTTCCGCAAAACTTGTGTTTTCCGCCCCGAATTCTTTCCGTGCCTGTTCAGTTTCAAGTTTCCATTTGTTCACTCTCCCTGGCGCGGTGCGCTGTCTACGTCAGCGTTTGGTGTTGGGCCGTCTCAGAAGTCACACCTGTCATTTATTTGATAGCGTTCGTTGCTCACATCCGTTGTTCTACGACCAAGTACTTGCCCCAGTTTTTTAGATGCAGATGCAAGTAAGTGTGGTGGAGTGCAGACCCATAATTGGACACGTAACAGTCTGGAAGCAGGACCCTTTAGAACCCTCGTGCTCAGACTTCCACAGCGATCAGGGGCGGTAAGCCTTTCTGCTCTGCTGCAGCTCTGTTGCTATGGCGACCTTAAGCAATGGCGACAATGTTAAACGGCCATTGCACCGCCTGCAGTGCACTGTCCAAGCCAGGCAGAATTCTGGGTACCAATTTGCTGCAAAACCAGCACTCTCTCCATGGGGTCTTGTTTGCATTGGAGGCGGGGGGTAGTCATTTTTGAGTTTATTGGTCCCCTGTAGCTCCTAACCACGGCCCTGGCATCACGTAAAAGGACACTCATTGTCACAGATATTTTCCCCTGCCCCAGAAACCAGATGTTGGGATATTTCTCTGAAGGCGTTTATACAGACAGGCCTGCCCAGAAACACTGTGGCCTTTTCGTAGCAGGTCTGCGGATTCATAGGAAAGTGTGGGGAATGCAGCCGCGTTTATCAGTGTTTCTGAAATAACTTGAGCGTGATGTCTCCTCTCAGGCATATGGAAACTGCTTCATGCCTGTCTGTACCAGTGGGAGCACGCTCAGTCTTTGTGATATATGGAGTATCGCAGCTTTTCCGCAGAGCTGTTTTATGGCGTAAAATGCCATTCGGCTTATGTCGGAAAATGGTGATCAGACTCAGCTGGCAGAGTGAAGACACATTTTCCGACATAAACCGCCCTGCTTCGGTTAAAGTTTGGCTTAGACAGACTGATATAACTGGGTCTATTGACCTTTGTGCTCTTGAATAAAAGCGTGCCCTCCTGCGTCCTGCTCGCGCTTGCTTCCTGGAAAGGTTATGGCAGGATGTGGTAAACAGGCGTCGTCGGCAGGTGAAGGGCTGACTTCGTCCGCCTGCAGGTAGTCACGTGTGGAGGAGAGAAAGATTGGGAGCACGCGTGGCTTAAAACCAGGAACAGTGAATTCTGCTTCCTGGAGAAAACGTTCTTCCACGGCACTGTTTACAGAAGTCTTAGAGCTCTTATTCTGCACAACATTCTGCTGCACCACATCTTACTAAATTATCCACCTGAGGACCCTCTTCTGTAGATTAAAGCTCCACATGTTGAATGAATAATTACCCCTTTAATGTGCAAGATCACTACATGTGATTAGAACGCTCTTAACATTCCAACGCTGATGTAATGATCACTACTAGTCACTGAAAACAATGGTGTTCTAGAACACTGACTTGGAATGTTGGGGAAAAACCCTTCTTTTCCAGGGATTGAAGATAGACCGGTCCAGGCAGGTATTAGGCTACATTTTTGCAGGGCAGCCCGAGGTCCCAGACAGAAATGAAGCGGTGTATTGCTGTAACACCACTTCCCTGTCTCCGACGGTGACTGATGGTCATTAAGCCTTCATGAGCCCTGCAGGGGACCACATCTAACCACTGACTGGACATGGAAAAATGACATCAGCCCCAGTTTAAAAAAAAAAATTATAATCTAGTCATAGCATTTAACAAATGTGACGCTATATTATCTCAGTGTAATTGCTGCTTTGCTCTGTGGAAACACACATTAACTTTGCTGCACCACAGCATTTTTTTTTACTGTGTAATTACACCTGTATCCTAAAAGTGGCTGTGAAGTAGAGTCAAAATAACTGGACAGTGACATATTTACAGGAGTCAAGATCAGCCTAAAATAGCTGCACTTCGCTGTGGGCAGCATAGCTTTCGCTCCCTGTCACAGAGAGAGAGAGAGAGAGAGAAATGGGGATGGATGCAGATGGAGTGAGAGAGAAAGGAGGTGGGTGCCTAGGGCACGCAGGGAAACGGGAGATGAATGGAATTAGCGCTGGTGGAAAGTATGCCGCCCGGGCTGCTTGATAACACAGCTGTCTGCCCTGCTCAGCTGATTACGATTTTCCATCTCCAGTAGCACATTTGCGCAGGGACGGAGAGGGTATGCTGGAGAGCTGGAGATTAACTGTCAGGGAGGACAGGGCTATGGAGAGGGTGATGGCACCGTTTTCCATTCCCGCCCTCTCTCCCTCCCTCCCTTCCCCCCGCTCTCCCTCCCTCCCTCTCTCCCTCCCTTCCTCCCTCTTGGGTAATGCGCCTGGGTCTGTTCTGTTGGAGGGACGTTTTTTTTTTTTTACGGCACTTGTAAGCTCCGCCCTTAAATGGGCTGAACTCCAGAGTGGGATGGGCGGGCCTGTTCTTTGGCGGCTTATATAACAAACAGAGAGCCGGGTCTGTGTGAAACTGTCTTCCTCAGTGAGCAGCTAGGTTGGAAGCTAGTACCTTCTGGAGGGTTCCACACGCAAAGAGAGAGAGCATCCCGCACCTGCTGGAGGGTGAGCTGACTGAGGAGGGGAGCTGTATTTCTGCTGTGCTTCTCTGATAAACACATCAGGAGCACACGCGCTCAAGAGCGCACATACCTGGAGCAAACAGGAACGAAGATCTCGTATCCGAGAGACAGCATACTGCACCATTTTGCTTGTTCTTAGTTTCCTCTCTCTCCTGTGGGTGCTAGACTTGATCCTGAGGTCTTGATTGACTTGGATTGAAGTGCCACACTGTGACACCTGCTTCCTGCATCAGAACTGAATGTGTTCCGTTAGTCTCCAGACATACTTGTGAGTGAGACAAAGATAGAGACCGAAAGAAGGAAAGAGGCAAAAGGGAAGGGAAGAAGCACACAAGACGATAGCCTACATCAGAGCTCCCATCATGCACCTGAAGACCGTGAAGTGTAACCAAAACTGTGTGATTGCCACGTTAGCTGACTTGGAAGTGTTCAACAATCCAGTATCGCAGGTAAGACGCTAGCCCCCACTGCAGCCTGGTCTCACCCTGACTCTCCCCAATGTGTGAGGAGGAATCTCTGGCCAGATTTTACTGGGGGGAAGTATGTAGCAGGTAGTTCCATGCTGCCGCTGGGTCCATGTCTTCTGAGAAAATGCGACTGATCACCTTATGTAACGAAACCGGTGCAAATGCATACGTATGCATTTCATTCATTTCAAAACGAACACATTTTGTCCTGTGTGGGAATCGTTCTGTCTTGTAGAAGAATACTTATCCTACAGTCATACTCAGACGCTACATACGAGACAAGGTGTGTTCTGACGTGAAGATTAAATATTCCAAACTGCAGGTCATTCCAGGGCAGATCGGTAACAACTGCAATGGTACAGTGAGTTGTGAGTTTTTCCAATGGCTTTTAGAACAAAGTACAAAGTGCTTGTGATGGTGTAAGTCTGTTGGGAGACATTTGGCAGCAAGCAGCTTTTTTTCCATAGATCTTGGGTAGCTGCTGTCACCAGTCAGCTCTACAGGTGAACTCTGACCCTTAGACCATGACTTTGCACTGCACCTGAGTGTTATACCAGTGATGACCAGAGAGAATCTGAGTGAGGCTGAAATATAAAGGAGAAATAAAGCTGATTTTAATTTTTCTCTTGAGCCTGCAGAGTGACATTATTGTTGTATCTTTCTGCAAACAATTACTGTATTTGTTCAGACAGAATTGTATGAATTATGCTTTAAGTGAGCTTTGCTCGTACTCATGAACACATCAATTGAAGGTGATGAGCTTGATAACGCTTTGGAATTGGTTAAACTACAAACGTCTTTGTGACAGTTCTCTGTAAAAACAAAGCGCTATACAAATAAAAATAGATTTGATTTGAGTCATTGGGTCACGAAAGACACCATGAATGAGAAATAAAAAGCAGAACATCTCTCACCCTTCTGCTTGAAATGTAGAGCTCCTTTACCTCTTTGACACGCCGCTCCTTCCCGTAACAAATGAAGTCTGATTGGCTGATTACCTCCCCATGACAAATCAGATCCGATTGGCTGACTGACCGCGCACGCCTGTGTGTTCCCAGGCCGGCTTCGAGGCCCTGTTCCGCTCCTTCGACGCCGAGGCCACCTTCCAGTACTTCAAGAGTTTCCGGCGCGTGCGGGTCAACTTCGGCACCGCGGCGGCCGCCACCGAGGCCCGGGCGCGGCTCCACAAGAGCGAGTTCAACGGCAAGGAGATGCGCGTGCATTTCGCCCAGGTACGGCACGGCACGGCACGGCCCCGCCCTCCTCTCCGCACAGCTCCTCTCACACAGTGAGGCGTCTGATTTCAGTCGTTCCGTAGCGCCACAGCCCCTAGAGCTGTAACGGGCTACCTGTAAGCACAGTCAACCTGAGGGGATAGTATTGAGCAACGGGGGCCTACTGATTTGTGTGTTTTCATACAATAACGACTAATCTGGCAGGTCAGTCTCCAGCTAGCCTGCTTGAAAATGTGTTGTACAGACATAGGATAACTCAGGCGTAGGATCCTTCACAGTAGCCGGGTAATGTATATTTTTTAAGCGCAACTCAAATCAGTGGCCTTGGCGGGTGTAGTGTTACCCAGCTCCCTGTTCGGAAGCTGCACTTTCAGGAAAGAAAAACCTCCCACAAATGCATTGTGGTGTTGCAGTTGGTATTCCTAGCAGATTGACTGTGATTGGTGCGTGAATGGTGGGTTCATTTTTATTCCTCCCTCTCCTTTCCTTTCTTCTCCTCCTCCTTTCCTCCCTCCAGTCTGTGCACATCGGGAGCGCTCGTCTGGAGCCCCCCAAGCCAGATAAGCAGTTCCTCATCTCCCCCCCTGCCTCCCCTCCCGTGGGCTGGCAGCAGGCGCTGGACGCCACGCCCGTCGTCAACTACGACCTGCTGTGTGCCATCTCCAAACTGGGGCCAGGTACGGCACGCTAACCGCGCCGCGTGCAAACGCAGGGATGCAGCCGGACATGCGTGCACGCGTGGTTTTAACACGGTATCATGAAGAAAAGTTATTCTCATACTTTGCTTTTATACTGAAAGCCTGTTTTTGGACACTTTTCTCAGACAGAGATAATGTTTGTGGCAGACAATGGCTGTATCTGAATACTGTCACATACACAAAGCCTGTTTTGAGTGATTTACGCACATAGAAAGTCTTCATCCCTCAAAATGTTCTTGTTTTCGGGCCCCAGTGTGCTATTTAGACTGAGAGAACAGATGAGTTTCTGCAGTGCTGTGTGTCTGACCCTCTCTCTCTCTCTCCACCTTGCCCTGCCCCAGGTGAGAAATATGAGCTCCACACCGGGACCTCCACCACCCCGAGTGTGGTTGTGCACGTGTGCGAGAACGAGCAGGAGAGCTCCAACAGCGACGACGACGATGATGGGAAGCCCCCGCCTCCCAAAATCATCCAGACGCGCCGCCCGGACTACACCCCAGCAGTCCTGCACTGAGCGGCCCGCCATGACGTAGTCTGCAAAGAAACATTTTGCATTACTGCCTCCCCATCGCCTGGGGGAGCACTTGCAACGGAGCCCAGCTGGGAAAGGGAAGCCTCACGAGGCGGGCAGTTTTCCTTGTCAGAAAAACCAGCGAAGCAGGGGAGAGTACAGCCATTTATTTATAAACTGTGTCAGCCACAGCTGTCTCCTTTATTCTGCCTTTAACGTCCTGCCTGTGAACTCTGACCTGGATAACAGGGCCTGAACTAGAGGGACATTAACTTGACGTGTATGCGTGAATGCATTTGCATATGTTTTTGTCTGTACCGCTTTGTCCAGTGAATGGGCCTTTCTTTTTGGCTTGGGCTTTCAGGAAGTGGTTTAGTTGGTTTTATCAGCGGGCATTGACATAGTGGGCATGTCTCCTGCCTTGTCTGTGGCTGGAATATAATTGAATTTAGAGAGCATGATGATCTGTGACCGATGGTTTGGTGCATTCACAATCAATGTTTTATTCTGTTTCTCTGCTATCATGTCGGTCTCTATGCAACGGACCTACCTCTGTGTTCAACCTCGCTTATTGATTTTGCTGTGGAGTTACGGAGGGTGGATCAGCAGTACTTTATAACGGCCATTTTGGCTCGTAGGGTTCTGCTCAGACACTCAAGTCTGTACTCCACTGGCCTCATGTAGGGCTGTGTGGTTCCTTGTCTGCCCTCAGTAGGGACAGTTTCCACTGTCAGAACAGGAACCACAGGGTCCTGGCTCAGTATGTGGTACTGTTCCACTTCAGGCCTGTGAGGAGGCTCAGGCTAGCCAAAGGGAACCAGTGCCCTGGGCGTAACCATCATGTCTGCCACCAAGCTCAGCCAATCAGATCATCCGATTAGCATGCTGAAGTATGTGCTTAAAGCTGGCTAGAATCTTGCAATGCTTCTTTACTAAAAAGCTCACTACTGTTTGCAGTAGACAGCACCAATGTTCATCTCCCATGGCCAGTCTCAGCTTTTGGTTAAAAGCTGTGAGTATGGGCCTTTTCACAAAAAAAATAAAAAACTGCAAAAGCCAGTTTATCATGTCAAAATACACGTTAATCACGGGCACTTGTGCTGTCAAAGTATAAACTGATATTGGGGGCCACACAGAGGGTATTCAGGAGCTAGCTGTGGTCACTACAAACTCTGTAATATATGTTAGCTTTGCAATTTCAGAAAAAAGCAATGTCAGGCTTTAGCAGTCTAAGAGCAGATGTTTGGTTCAGAATATCTGTTTTCTTTTCTACTTTCTGTTCTGGGAAACCATAGTTTGATGCAGCCCCAGTCCCAGCTCCTGAAGCCCCAGCTCACACTGTAAAAGTATCCCCATATGTGTTTGGTTCCCTGTTGGTTATCTGTGTGGGTCAGGTTCCTCGTCAGCTTTGCAAAGTTAAGCACATGAACAAGTTTTTGTGAAAGGTCACACCACATGTTTTCACTCTAAATCATTCAGAGCAGTAGATCCTACAAGCACTGATGTACCAGGCCAAAAACATATGCCTGAGTGATGAGACTGAACTGGCAAAGGCATGAGGGTTTACTTAAACTGTGGTCTAGCGCTACAAAAAATAAACAAATGTATATATACAGTATACGCATGGAGGAGCATCATTGTCCCAAGAGAAGAACCGTAGGTCTGAAATCATTGTAGCGTATGATTTCCTATGTATTTCACCCAATGCATGCTGGGATAGGCTTCACCCCCTTTTCCCCCACCCACCCATGCGACCCTAGCCCCGAAGAAGCGGGTTATATAATACATGGATGGATGGATTCCCCAGTGTAAAAATGTGTGTTGTGTGTCCACCCTGCCTCCCAGACTTATGCAGTCATCAGTCTGTTTTGTCATCATTATCGTCTTCACTCATACTCTGTATTGCATTGCTCTCTCTCATGCGTTTGTGGTCTCTGTCTCCAGTACTGAGTGATCTAAGGGAAGTCTCGCACAGTAATCTGTCACAGACCTGGGGGGTCATTTTGTTAAAGCATTCAGCTCGGTAATTCACCCCAGCTATAACAAGTATATATCGTGTTCCTGTGCTGCAGTGTTACATCCTGTTCTAAGGACAGGAAGTGTACACCAAACCGAAACAGGCCAATTGATTAGAGTTACTCTGCGTTCACACAGCAAGCGACTCGACTGGTGGGTCGCTTGTGTTTACTGGGCTGAGGGAGGGGCAGGAGGTTCCTGTTGGTTCCTCTTAGTGGTCTCTTGCAGCTACAAATTGTTGATGAAGAGAAATAACGGCTTTGCACAGCTGCTCAGTTATTCACAAAATGGTGTATCGGTTAGATGAACAGGAAGCAAGGAGCTCTGATTTGCTGTTGGCGGGTGATGCCCGCAAAAAGATAAACCTCACGCAACTTTTCTCTGGCAACTTTTGTCGCAAAGTTGCCCTGTTGCTCAGGTTGCTGCCTGTCACTCAGCTTCATAGAAACTTAATGGATTTCTGCCAATTGGTCAACCATATTGCTCGCTGTGTGAACGGGGGGTTACAGTTTTGTGGTGCCAACTGTCTCCTTAGCATAGTAAATGAAAACGACCTTGTATTGATGCCACAGTTATGAGGAAGACCAGTATTATGTGTTGCTGTGGTCTGGTTTATTCTGTGGATTTTTAAATAAGATTATAAACCTAGCTTCAATGTAAAGCTATTATCTGTCCATCTGTCCACTAGATACAAAGGGATATTGTGGGAAGGTAATCAGAAGACTGTGACTGAAGCTGTATTTGGTCAGACTGGCCACAGGTCAAATTGCTAAAATTGAGTGGAAAAACTAGTTGGCTTACTAGCTAATATTTTTCAAAGACCTACTTATTCTGGGCTATGCCAGCCATAGAGCTCAATGCTAGCTAATGCTTTCAGTTTTTTTTAACCAATTGTCTATGCTACAGTATCTGATTTTTTAACACTGATTGCTATTTAACCTGCTAGCCTGTTAGCATTATAAATATTTTTATGTTTATTCATTAAAATGGTAAAAAAAAAAAAAGACTGTATAGCTGCTGACATGCATACAGGCCAACCTTAGTAAGCTACCAACATGCTGAAGTACATCTAAAGGGAACCAAAGGGAGAACAAAGCAACTCACTCACAGCAGGTACATTGTCACTGATTTGTATGTTGCAGGATAGCACTGGGTGCAGCTCAGGTTGTAGCATAAAGAAGGAATAGGAAGCTATAGCTAGAGATACTTATCTAGTATAACTGCCTGTCAGGAGAAAAGAATTCATAGCTTGAAGGTTAAGTAAGCTTGCTTTGTCTGGCTGAATTGTATCACAGATAAAGGCAGAGTCTACTCATTGCCAGCATAGCCTGAGCTATTGCTGCAGGGAATGCCTTCTTTTCCATTGCTGAGTACTTTCCTCTGTGCTGTAGAAAGACAACTGTTGGCCATGTTATTTGTAAGACATTCAAATGTCAGTCTACACACAGACATTTATGAATGTGACAGTTTGCTGCTGAGCCTGTATTTCCACACACTCGTTTGTTAGTTATTCTTGGAAATTCATTTTGACATCTGCATCAACGGGCCAGTAAATATTGTGCCTGTGCCTCAGTTTATCTGAATCCTACATATTGAAATTTCATGGAAATTAACCCCAACATTGCAGTTTGCTATCTTGCAGTGTGTGACTGTTGATTGAATTCCTGTTGAAACTTAGTCAGATGCATATCTGCCTTCACCTGTGACAATGCTGATTGCTGATTTTGGACCCTTTGAATGAATTACCAGTTGGCTAACTGAAAAGCTTCTCTCAGAGTACTAGCCGCTATAATACCGGATTTTTTGTTGTTGTAGAATTCTGTTTTAGCTTGCCCTGCGATGGACTGGCAAACTGTCCAGGGTGGAGGGACGGATGAGCCATGTTACTGTGTTCTTAACCCTCCCCTGAGACCCTGGACTGAAATATGTTCTGTGTATTTCTGAAATGTATTCGTGTTTTTAATGCTATATTAAATGAAAAATAACTTTGAGTAAGCTGGTGTTTGTCATGTCATTTCCTGCTGGACAGCACTTTATATTTCATTGGTGCATGTATGCACTCTTGGATATAAACTTTGCTTGGAGGCAGTTCAAGTTTTGACGTTATTGAAAGTACTGCGTCCCGTTCAGGCTGTACGTCCGGTTAGGACAGGATGGATTACCGTGTGCAGCCTGTTCCCCATGCAAGCCCTTACGAGTTGACCAGTAGATGAAGGAATGGGACTAAGCGAATGGCAGTACTCCGTAAGCACCCAATGACAGGACCACGCTTGTGAGTATTGTCTGGTAAGGTTGTGAATGCTTGACGACTTGCTGAAGAAGGCCAGCTTATCTTCACTTGCCTTTTCAGACTCCTCCTTAAACATGTTGACATACCAAAGGAAAGGAAAGGTCAGGGATCAGTGTTTGAGCCAGAGAGAGTTAGACTGTGGTGGGCAGGGAGGACGTAGGGAGTTCTCACATTTCAGAAGGTGTTATGGTGTGATGGGTGCATCTCGATAACTCTTCAGGGCTTCACTGCTGCCTCTGGTACCCGATACTCATCACCATGGTTACTCAACATCAGGCAATGCCTGTTCTGGCTATTAGACTCCTCTTCAGCACTACTCAACATTCTAATTGTCTTCAACTTTGATGTGATTCCACAGAAGTCCTTCCCCTTCCATTTACCATCAGTAGTAACCAATGAAACTATGCTATTTATTGCCACAATACTTTCATGGAATACAACATCAGCAAATTGCTTTGCACTTCAGAGCAATGTCAAAAAGCAGTCAACCGTGCATAATAAATCCACAGCCAGTGTATTTACAATAGCACGTCTAGCAGTTCAAGGCATAGTAGAGAGGGCTGTTTAATATACTGAAGAGCAAAAAATAGATCAGTATATGGGTCAGCAACATTTTCAAAACTGTGAACTCGGATAATGTTTAATCCATGTGAAACATATTTCCCACACCAATTTGGTGAGTCATTCAAAGGCTAATGCTTAAATGGCTAATGTTAACTGGGCTCTCAGGGGTATGGTATTCTGAAGTGCCTGTTACAGTAAGGTTTATGTCCAAACTTCGTGTTCACCACCAGAGGTCCCTCTTGAGAGAATAATCTTGAGGCAGCAGGAGGAGAAGGTGAGTCTGAAAAACAGGTGTCAGATCATTATTGGACCAGAGAGAAGTAGTAACTGCCTGTCACTGAGAGAGAGAGAGAGAGAGAGAGAGAGAGAGAGTGAGAGAGCGACTAACATTTATTGTATTGATTATATTATTGTTCATATGGTTGTTGTTGCTACTATTGTTTTATGCAAACATTCACTTTGGCAATAATATGCTGATGTGTGGTCATGCCAATAAAACGTATTGGGAGATGGACTGATTAGTTAAAATTTAAAGTCAAAAGCTAAAGTCAGTTATTAAAAATTGAAGTAAATATTGATTAGAGAAATAATGTTCAGCAGCTCAAAGCATAATGGAGAGGGAAATTTAATGTCATGAAGGGTGGAAACAAAATGTATCAGTATAATCTTGGTTCTGTCAAGATGATTAGGGTAATAGGGTAGAAATAGTTATTGGTCATTCCAGTCACGTCTGTTGTGCAGAAAAAAGTGGCAGACTTTTTCACCTTCCGAATTGGATCCAGAGGAAGTGGATTTTGTAACAGTAGTGTTTCTAAAGCCTGTTGCTGTGCCCTCTCTATTACCCTGACCATGTTATTATTTATCATTTTTGAGACAGGACTTTTGAGTTCAAAAAGACGGATAAATTCCGCACATTTTCTCCTTTGCAAATTTCATGTATAATATGTAACGAAAGTGTTATTGCTGTGTGCTAGTCTGACGAAGGTCTTTGACCGAAACATTGTCAGACTAGCACACAGTACAAGCACTTTCAATAATTGCTATTATGTGAAATTTGCAATGGAGACAATGTTCAGTAGTTGCCCTTTTTGAACATAGTTTTGCCTCCAGTGCTTTTCCTGAACATTTGTGAGTGTGTGGCACTCCATCTACAAAATATTGGAGTAAATCTGACCCAGCTAGGACTGCATGAACGGGAACCAGGCCAGTATAGATCAATCCCTGTGTTCAGATATTGCCCTACTTTGCACCACATTCATCCACATCCATCTTCTGCTAAGAGTCAGCCTCAAACTGAATAGAACAGTAACAAAGTCACTGGCCTCTAATCAGCAATGGCACTATCATGCAATCACTGATTACTGCAAGTCATTTTTAAATGACTGACAGAATTGCATTTGTAGATGAAATGAAACCCATAATTCTTTGGTGCACGCCCACAATCATCTTTTTGAGGGGTAGAACTTGGTAGCAAGCTGTTAACTGAATTCGTTTAGTTGATTGAGCTTGTTTTGCTGTAGGATTGTAGACAGTACAGTCTGTGATGTTATATGTGAAGTTCCCATTGATAGAAGAGCTCAAGCCCATGGGAATGGCTTGCATTTGGCAGGGCATCCACTTTCATCAGCTCTGTTGGGGTCATTGCCAAATAAGCCCATGTCCTCCTGCAGAACTCCTCCTCCTATTATGACTCATGAATTGCAGTCACTCCTCTCCTCGATGCTATCAGGCTATTTGTGACCACCATTTGTGTTGTGTTTCTCTGGTGCCCCCTTTTGGTTAACTTTGTCATTTTTCTTGTGCATTTCCCCAGGAATCAGTGTTGATTGAACACACCTGGATTGAACATGCCTTGAGTAATTACACCTGGCCTGAAGCCTATATAGAGTCTTGTCTGGGTCTTTTTGCATTTGGGAAGAACCCTGAGCTGGTTCTATAGTGACCAGAGGCGATTGCCTCTGCCAGCAAGAACGGTTTTGTTTATTTACTATTATTTCATTTTTTGGAGGTAGCCTCTTGTCTTTTTCTTTTTATTAGATTTTTTATTTTGGTGTGCATTTCTGTTGTTTTTTGGGTGTGCTAACTGACCGTAGTTACTATGGTGACGGGTAAGGGAGCTGAACACGCAGCAACCCTGATCCATTTTGAGAAGGTATGGTCAGTCAGTACCCCCAAAGCCAACACCCATTTTTCTTTTTTCTTTTCCTTTCCTTAAACTAATTCCTTAAACCTAAACTAATTAAGAATAAAACCCTTAATTAGTTTAGGTGTTTTGGTGCCTTCAATTTTGTGGGTCAAAGGGCCGGGCCATATGCACATGTCTGTTGGATGCCCTGTTCCACCGCCTAGCTATAGGCTGCAGGGTGGGGGGGGGGGAAGTCCAGTGTAGATGCACCCAGGTGAATGTGCCCTTCTTGGAAGGGGGCTGCAGTGCGGTTGAGGTTGGGAACCAGAGCCTTGATCTTCAGGAGAGAAGCAGACTTCATATGAGGGCCAGATTTATGGCATAAACATGCGCAAGTCCTGTGCACAGCACTCCTCTGCATTAATATGCATTGGGAACTCTGCAAATTATTATTCCATTTATTGGCCTTTTCATTTATCAAACTTTTTGTATAAAAAGTGTTCTGCACATTATCGGAACTGCGGTAATGGGCCCCCTCAGTGGGGAATCCTGTCAAAGTGGTAAATAAAGGAGAGACTGTGAATGCGTTTCTGTGCCTGTTCTCTGAAACCACTTGAGTAATTGTAAGTGCAGCATCCTTTGAATCTGCTATTCTATTTATAGCACAATGTCTTTCTGTGAGTGAATGCTTGTCTGCTCGCATTCAGCCTTCTCAGCTTGAACAGTGAATAGCATACTGGCCTTGCCTGTGAAATGTTTTTCTTTTTTTTTTTAAACGTTTTCACTGTCAGATTCCTCTAGGTGGCGACAAAGTCCCACAGGTCATACAACAGGGTCTGATTCTCATCTCCCAACAAAAGTATAGCTTGTAAATAGTCATTTTAAGGAGCAACATTTGTCTGCCATAAAACTAATTTTGTAGTAATAAAGTTTATTTATGGGAATTGATGTTTCAGTGTTGAGAGTGAGTTTGCCTAAATTCAGCCGCGTATTGTTGCAATACACACACTAACATTCTGACCCATTCAACAGATTTTTGCATTAAAATCTCTATTGAGGAGAGTGTGTGGAGTATAAAATGTTCTCTTGGTGTACTGTAGAATGCTCTGATTGAAGTGTGAGGATTGTTAACTACTATATATGAACACATAAACCTTTGAAGAGTAGTTTTTTCTTATTATTTATGAAGGAATAATGCAATCACAATACTATGGTTACACTTCTTATTCAAGAATTCATTATTGAGAACAGTTACAAACAAAAATTTGATTATTTCTGAAAAGCTTTCATGAAATGGGAAGCTATGTGAACATTTGGTTTGTCCACCATTAGGCAGGCGTTTCTATATTTTTTGCCATACCCTTTATTCCATTCAAATATTAACAAATGTGTGTTCCTAAAGCTCAGCATGCAAATATATTGGCTAATAACAACTAAATCCATCTATTTAATCTAATCTAATTAAATGAATCTGCCTTCTACCCTTTAATGTTGCTACTGTTAGGGCTCTTACATTATGAATTCCTACAGGCTTAAATTATTACAAAATTATGTTTTCTTGAAAGGAGTGTCATAATTGTATTTGCCCTTGATAAATAATGAAAACTATCAATGCTTGTTGGTATCGCTGCAGTTTGTATACTGTAGAGGATTCTGGGAAGAACGTGTGAGAAGAATGCCCATTGTTGTAGAGAGAGTAGGGTTGCAGGAATAGGAAGCTTCAAGTTGAGTTTGTGTTGATAGGGCTCTGGACTGGGCATGTGCTGAAGACACCCATGAAGAGAGGAGCAGCTCGCGGACACGTACGCAGGTCCCAGCAGGACGTGCCGACTCATCTGGGTCAGTGCGCTCCCCGAGCCGCTCTGGCCCCTCCTCCCTCCGGAAACACGCCGACCTTCATCACTGGCGTGCACTCCCCGCGTCGCTGGGACTGTCGATCCAACTGGCGAGTCGGATGCGTCAGCGTTTGGGGTGTGAATTGGGGGTTGTGTAGAAAGCAACATCTGAGATACAGACGTAGGCAACGTCTCTATTTAATCTGGGTTTGAGACTGTAAGTACGTCTCCAATTTGGGTCTGTTTGTCAGGGCTGGACTGAGTGTGGATGATGTTAGTGTAGTTCTTCCCTCTGCCAGCATGTTGCGGAATGGGCGTGGGTGGAGGAAGAGGAGGGGAAAGAGGGGGTGGAGGAAGAGGAGGAGGAGGAGGAGTAGGTCATTGGTCCAACTGTACAAACATCGATGATGAGACGGGGAGGCGTTGTGGAATTTCCACCTCTGGATTCAAAATCTGTCAGGACCCCGTGCTCTGAGGGCTCCAGTGCCAGGTGGAGAGAGAGGGGTCATGCTAGGAACAACAGAGGATTGTGGGAAAACAGCGGGGCCCCGTGGGAAAACATCATCTGCCTGCTCTGTAGTGTAGTGTTGACGACCGTTGGATGTTTGTTTGTCCGTGAGACAGGGGACCGGGCAGAGAATTCTTTCCTTTTCCCCCACTTTTACGAGACCCTCATGTGGGACCGGCTCTAAATGTGGGTTAGCAGAGCTGTTATATCACTGAACCTGCAGTTCACAGTGTTACTGTGTACACCCCTGAGAGCTGAATTCTCTTTCGGGATTTTATTTCTTTCAGTATCTCTCTCCCTTGTGCACTCTTACTCGCACTCTTTCTCTCATGCTCACTCTCTCTCAAATTCAAATTCAAAATGCTTTATTGGCATGAAATACTTTTGTACTTATTGCCAAAGCGTACACACACAAACTGCACTCTCTCTCTCTCTCTTGCTCACTCTCACTCTTGCTCTTTCTTTCTCTTATGCTCTCTCTCTCTCTCTCTCTTTCGCTCTCGCTCTCTCTCTCTCTGTCTCTCTCTTTCTTTCACACACGCACAGCTTTTTGAGAGCCACTAAAAGACGGCTATTTTCGAATGCGAATGAACGGTCTTAGCAGGCGGTTTCCTTTCCCACACCGCGAGGCGGGACAGGTCCGTGACTTGTGTGACTCCCAATCACGCCCAGCTTGCCTCACTTAAAGACCACAGCTGCATTGGTCACACACAGCAGGCTCCCTCCATTAACCAGAACAGGCACCTGCGCACATTCTCTACAGCGTGCAGGAAGTCGGCTCAGACACTAAACAGGCCACTTTGCATGGCTATATCCAGCGTGGTTCTGGGTGGAGACAGTGAACTGAAAGTGCTCGCTGAGTGGGAGGTATGGATTTTGCTGAAGGAGCGCAGCTGCAGTCCATCAACCTAAATGTGGTTCAGTCCGAGCAGGAGACAGAAGAAACCCCAGGTGTTACACTGGGGGAAAAGTGTTTTAGTCTTGTAATGAGGCTAAAATCTTCTTTTTCTCTCTCTGAAGTAGAAAATAGCAGCTTGTTTTAAGTCACTGCTTGCTTGACAAAATGTTCTTTCACCATTGGCAAAGCTTGAAGTTAGACTGAATGAATGAATGAATGAATCTTGAAATTAAATTGCCACACCTGATTGGCCATATTTAGTCTTGTTTTTTAAGCCTAAATGTAAGACTAAAATACTTGTTAAGGTTGACATTTTGTTTTTGCAATGTGTGCACGAAGTGTTCCACTAGGAGACGCTCTTGTCCCTCCCTCTTTTACTGCCTGTTAGGGGCCGTGTCTAGACAAGGGGACAGTATTTGACAGAACAAGCCCTTAAGGGTCAAACAACCTGTTCTGCAACCGCATAGTCTGCCGTTTTGCCCTCAGGCAAATCTGTAGACTGTATTTCTGACAAATTTGAAAATGGAATGGGGGATGGGGGAACGTCCCTGCAGGCGTGGAACTACAGGGTCGATGTGCATGCAGGTTTCCACTGTCACCAATTACACTGGCTAATAACACACTTATGCTGATTTAATTGTAGATTAGATCATAATAAGATGTTTCATGTTGGGATGCAGGAACAGTCTCCAACTGCCATTGGTGAACAAGAAATGTGACAAAAAATATCTATTGATAAATGATTGGGCTAATTAAATAATTAAGAGCCAAAGTTGATATGAAATCGAGAGACAGATATGGCCCTCCTTGTCCATGATTTGTCTAGGACAATGTCAGATGGAGATGGGGCCGTTCTATGTATCAGATCACCCAAGTAACACAAGCCCAGTTGTCACAAATGTAAGTAGAGTTGCATCTGAAATGAAAATTCAACATTTTTAGATCAGGCAACACTTCCCTAGTACAAATAATTCCTACAGAGAAAGTTGATTATCCTAAACTTGGACAACTTTCTAGCCAATTCTCACAAATAAATAGTCAAATCAGACAGAGATTAGTCTGAGAATCCCATCAAAACAGGCTAGATTTGGTGGTTGAATAACAGACACTGCTGTGGCTCCTTTAAACAGATGACTTAACTTCAATTATTCTGGCTCAGATCCAGCTATAGTTTACATAAGATGTCTGATTCATATATCTAGATAAGGGACATGGAAAGCAAGATGAACAAAACTGAAGACCGTTTTAATACAAATCAGTAAAGAAAATGAATGCTATTGGTGGGAAAGGCCAGGGGTAAGTCCACAGTGTCAATGGCCGTGTCTGAACCTGATACTGAGTTCCAATTTCCTGTTTTATCTGGCACTTTGCATTACTATTATGTGCCCTTTAACTGGACTGTCTTTGAGAAACCCTGGCTAGATATAAACATCAAACATAGCTAAGGGTAGCAGGAAATTGCACAGTTGTAATACAGAGACATACGATACGAATACAAAATGGAACTACATCTTCCCTTTTGAGAAGTAGACTGTGATATTGGTAACTCTTTGAATATTTCCATTCTGAAAAAAGAAAAACAAGTGCAAGATTACACCAGTGAGATTTGACTGCATTATCCTGAAAAAAAATTGTAGGTTTCAGCTTAAATTCATATAGAACAAACTTTATGGATTACCAATTCCCAAAAGTGAAAAAATGAAATCAATTTGATCCGTGTGTTGTTTGTTCATTTCAGTTAATTTTGATATTTTAATTGAAAGTCCTTTTGGCATGGGATTACTGATTTTTACTGTCTTTATCTTGCTTTTGAATATGTATGTTACCTCCCCAAGTTGGAGGTAGTGTGTTACTTGTACTCTCATGATTTGCTAAAGAAGGGACTGTAGGAAAACACAGGCACATACCACCCCCACACACACCCACACAATCACACAGATACACATTGTAATGCTTCAACAATATCTTAGTTACACAATATGATAATCTCAGCTATAAATAAAACAATGGAATGCTTGTTTTACAGTTGGGAGTTAAAAAAGATGTGTTCGTTTAACTGTAGCGAAGCAGTGTTACACTTTGACTAGTAAGCCTGAGAAATCATTATATTACAAATAGAGTGTGTCGATTTCCAATGCTGGCAACGTTTATGCAATGGAAGCATTCAACAACAACAACAACAACCAAGTAAATCTGTCATTTTAACAGCATTCATGTTTCAGCATTTCAGTTTACATAAACATTTCAGTTTACATGCCACTTGTGTGTCACAATGGCTGGTGTCTCATCAAGGTTTTGTCCACCATTAGCATTAAGTCATGGCCAAGACAATGGCTACAGTGATGTTGGTGGCTGGTGACTCCTATCAATATCAAATGTTATGAGCATACCAATCAATACCAATTTTGCTGGCAACAATACCTCCTCTTAGTTTTGAAACCATGCCAGGCATTCAAGAAATAGAACACCCAGGGCTGCCGGTTGTTCTGGCCCAGGCCGAAATTATATAATTATATTTTTCCCGGGTCCTCCCACAACGCAGGGACAAAATTATACTATTATATTATTCCTGGGTCCCGGACAATAATATTTACTAGAGACCACTGGGTTCCCCCTCCTCCCCCAGGGTCCGGGACAGCGTACCCAGGTATCCCCCCACACGCCCCCACACCCCGACTTTGACCCTGCAAACATCTGAAATGGCTGAAAAAGCTACATTACATGGAGGCTCCACAGTGATGAAGCCATCAGAGCTGTTTACGGTCAGTGAGATCCTGGGTCTGTTTGCCTTGACACAACGGCACGCTTCTGTGTAAACGCCTCGGGGTGTTTACAGTACCGATGGAAAAGTGGGCGTGTCAGCGCCGCCCCCATCACTTAAAAACGGCTCACTGGATAGGCTGGCTGAATGTGACGGACAGCATAAAACAAAATGAGGTCAGTGTCCAAAAGGCACTTCCTCTCCATTCCTCATCATAGTGCTCACAATGATGACACGTGCTAGTTCTCATGTATTTTGTTGATCCTGCTATATGCTCACTCTGCTTATGAACAAAATATTACTTTTATACTTTTATACTATAATAATCAGGGCTCATGCAATGCAAGTTGTGTCCCAAATCCATTGCGGTTGCACATGTGCACATACATGTGTATGTGTACATGCACACGTACAGGGATTTAACTGTGAATTCCCCATTTGAATCCATAGGGCTGGAGGACAACTGGCCTTTTTGAGCATCCAAAATCGATGGGGTGAAATCAATGGCTGTGTGCGGGACATTTCCCTCAGTTCATGTTAATCTGTGTCACATGAAGTATCGCAGCAGAGTGGACGGGAACACAGTCTGTGAAGAGGGTTCTGCCGACCAACTAAAAATAAAAATAAGAGGACACATACACAAATACTTTTTATCGGAAGGAAGTCGCTCGTTGCAGCAGAAAGACACGGACACAAAGTCATTTAAAAGTCTAGTGGGGTGAAGGAGAAGAGTAAGAGTGAAATGGCTGACTTCACTGAGGAGGACCTGGACAACTATCTACAGAACCAGGTAAAGGATTCTCAATAATCAATACAGCACATTCGTGTGAAACAATAATAGCGTATGTAATGCACAAGGCACAAAGGTGGAGGGTGTGGGAGGAGGTGGGGGCATTTAGATGAACAGTCAAATAGGGGGCATATCTGTTGCTCTGGCACTGTCAATGACTTGCAAAATACATAAGGCCTACAAAGCCTGTTTTATTGTGAGCAACAAATTCCCCTTTTTTTTCCCTCTGGTAAATGGGTAAATGGACTGCATTTATATAGCGCTTTTACCCAAAGCGCTTTACAATTGATGCCTCTCATTCACCTGAACAGTTAGGGGTTAGGTGTCTTGCTCAGGGACACTTCAACACGCCCGGGGCGGGGATCGAACCGGCAACCCTCTGACTGCCAGACAACCGCTCTTACCTCCTGAGCTATGTCGTCCTCCTCTGCTGTTTTAATGCTCACTTCTGCTGCTGGTCTTATCTTCTGAATATCTTCTTTACTGCTTGTATACCTCCAGAGATCATACTGGAATACAGCGATTTGATAATGATATATAGGTATGACAGGGTGATTCCTCTGTTCAAGTCAAGTCAAGTAGAACTTTACTTTTTTCTGTTTTCTCATTACTGTGTAGGCTCAGTGCCGGTGGAGTGTGATTGGTGGATCCATCATCATTATAATATAGTAATATATAATAATCCATTATTAGAGTATGGTTGAAAATGGCCTGTTCTGTGGTTACCCCATGGTATGTTCTGCACAGGTGGATCTCAGACACCGGCAGGTTTTGAAAACAGTAGAGGAAGTGCAGAAGATCATTAAAGATCTGACCACTGAGATCAGCATCAAGGATGGCCGTTTCCAGCCCATCACCAACTCAGGCATACACAGCGACAACGTCAAAGTAGGATGTCTCCTGAATACGCGCCTTCACAAATATTACTTTTCTAAATGTCTCTTCCTTAGCCGTCATGCGCTAGATCACATTGATGCCATAATAATGCCAGTTCGCTAATGCAAAACACAGTAAAATCTATTTATTTGTCTTACCGTCTTCAGGATCAGCCGGCCTTAGTGGCCAAGTTGGCAACCCTACTGAGGGGCAAATGTGCGAATAACCCAGCTATCCAGGTGAGCTTGAGTCAGAGCTGTCAGGTATTGCCTAACCAGCTAGTCTTGTGACCAGGATGTTTTTAGGTTCCAGTGCCCATGTTTGACACTTACTGTACACCTGAGGAATTTTATCAGGTTTGTGTTTTTTTTTTTTTTTAATGCAATGCAACTCGATATAAACATGATGTATAATGTGTGAGGTCTATGGTATAAAATGTAGGCTGGTCAAAACAAGAATAACAATGTCCAGTGTTAATTCAACTCTAACGGAGTAAATGTGAGTCCAACGGGGACACATTTTAATGTGTACCCTAGCTACCAAAGCAAGTACCAAATCTTTTCATTGGCCATCTCCACCAGGTCCTCACGCCGACCTTCATCCTGATCTCCGTGCCCGTCCGGGGGCTGACGGGGTACAAGGAGCGGCGGACGCGGCAGTGGCGCTACTACACGCTGAGCGGCTCGCGGCTGCTCTCGCCGGTCCGCGAGCCCGAGAAGCTGCACCAGTGGCTGGAGCTGGAGAGCTTCCACAACCCCGCCCAGGAGTGGCACGACGGCAGCGTCGCCATGGAGGGCGACATCGTGCCCGCCAAGGTGGTCAACGTCTTCCGAGAGCAGCTGAAGGCGGCCATCAAGGCCTGTGCCTTGGCGAGTGAGTCACGCAACACCCCTACGCCCTCACCAAAACAGCCCAACACCCTCACCACAGCAGCCCTACACCCTCACCAAAACAGCCCTACACCCTCACCACAACAGCCCTACACCCTCACCAAAACAGCCCTATACCCTCACCACAACAGCCCTACACCCTCACCACAGCAGCCCAACACCCTCACCAAAACAGCCCTACACCCTCACCACAGCAGCCCAACACCCTCACAAAAACAGCCCAACACGTTCACCAAAACAGCCCTACACACTCAGAAAACAACTCTACACAGTGACAGCATAAATCACTGCAACTAAAAATTGTTTAGTTCTACAGGAGCACATTTTGAATGAATTTCATGTGGCACATACTGTATTATAGATAACATAAACACGTTATCCACATGTTATGCAATTAGCTGGGTCTGTAAATAATACCTGAACAAAATGTCATGAGAATTTATGTTCAGTTTAAACATGGTTTCTTGCTGTGAATCGCCTGCAACGGTCCATCATGTGGGCAATAAACATGGGCTCTGTAAATCCAGTGGGACTGAGGTATGTGTGATCCCATTTTGAGCCAGAAGAGCTTTCAGGACTTTAATATCCAGCACTAGACAGATGGAGCTCCGAGCGAGCGTTCAGCTGCGGCAGCGGAGGCTGTGTTGACGTTAAGGCTGTGAGGAAAAACAGCACCGTCAGTAGATCCTGACTGAACGCTGCGATTCCTGAATATGGGAGTCACAGCTGCTTCCTAAGAACAGGCAGCAGAACCCCTGCCCAATTATGTCCTGTCCAGCCTGGCCTCTTTGGGTCATTCAGAGTGTGCTGGTGTGGAGGTGCTGCTGGTTGGAAGAACAGCTCTTTAATCAAATACTAGCCACCTGCTCTCTGCAATATTATTTTACGGCGTTTTATACTTTGTAAAAGTCTTGCCAAAAGCATATCATATAAAATGCACAGTCGATTTGTGTAAAAGGGCGTGCTAAATTACTAAATTGTAATAAAGGATATGCAAGTTACACAATACTAGCTGCTGTGAGACTGACGCAGTCCATCAGATTCTCAATGCAACCAGTGCAGCAGTCTCTGAGGAGCCAGATGTCCGGGCGTGAATTTGCAGAGGAAGATGATGAACAGGGGTGTTTGTCCATTCATTTGATTTGAAAGTCCACACAGTTCGGGCCGGGTGTCCCCTGTTAGGTGAACGGCACCTGATTTAAAAGGCAGTCAGAGCACTGGGAAAGCACACGCTGTAGGTGAAGAAGGCCAATCTGGGATTAATTCCACTTGTATGCTGGTTTAATTAGCCCCAACCCATTACTGCCTGCCAGGGGGAAATGGAGCGTGAATGCCGTGCAGACCTATAGCAGCATAATGGAAACGGACCCTGCTGAATAAATGTCTGAGTCAGAAAGCGTATCCAGCCTCTCTTTACTGGTATGTACAGGTTCACTGGGCATGCTCAGTATAGCAAACTGCAGCCCGTCTCGTTTATTTCCCCCCTTTATGGTCTCCGAAAGTACTTCTCACCACAGCGCAGACCTGCCGTGTGCGCTCCTCTGAACAGTGTTAATGAGCTTTGTTAGGCTGCTTAACGCTATACGCAATCCATATATTTGCCGTGCGTGCGGGTCAGAGAGAGGCTAATGCTGGTTTCACTAACACATGGATCCAGCAGATGTTGGTGTCAATTAAACGTCCATACCTCTCTGCTTTACCATTACATAACATGCCAGAACAGACAGCCCACACGCAATCCAATTACATTACATTACTATGTATTTGCTAAGCTAATGTCCTTGTCCAGGTTAATTCACGCGTAGCATAGATAATGTTACGTAAAAAGTGTTCTGTTTATTCAGTTGCATATTTTATTATAGGAATAAATGTACTTTCCTCTGGGATACAACAGCAGTGGCTCACCTGGGATTCAATCCTGTAAAATCTTCCTTGGCCACCAGGCTCAGGAATGACTTGGAAACAATTTATTCAATATACATACAATGGGAAAATGTAAAATGTCTACACGCAAGGTATTTAACATATGATCATATATCAACCTTGCATGGGGCTGTAGACTTCCACATAAACACATTTAGGTGAAGACAGGGCCAAGATATGGAGTTATGCCAAGTACATATTCCCCCATGAATACAGAACAGCTGTGAAAGGAACTAGGGTGGTCAGTGACTTAAGAATAACACAGAGCAGAGTTCTGAGAAGGTCAGGTGACCAATTTCCCATGATACATTTGTAGTGACAAGGGGGGTGCTGTTTCCCTATGCTGAAAGAAATTGTTTTCTCTTATTTCAGCATTTTTTCCCCTTTTTTCTGTGCTAAAATACACATGCATGTCTTTTCATTTGTGTTCTCGATAATACATATATTGTTGAATATTTATTTGTAGGAAATACAGCTTATTTTGAAAGGTCTTGTTTTGGGTTTTTTTTTGTTTGTTTTATGCATGAATATTCTTTATGCTTTATAGTGCTGTGAGTGCTTCACATCAAGATATTTAGAATTAAAGGAGGAATATTGTTTCTACCGTCCAAGGTAAAGTCTGCATACTGGAGACAGGGGGGTCTGTAGTCCGTGTTGCCGTGGAGACATCAGAGGGTCAGATAGAGGTGGAGCTGGTTCCAACAGTGGAGATGATGAACTGCTGGCCCAAAAAAGCTCGCTGGCCCAAACTGCTGAAACGGTGGCCCACTGCGGAGCGAGCGCGCTGCGTCAAGGTGGGCGATAAAGAGATTTCTCCACAGACATTACAACACGCTCAGTCTATTTTTTAATCAGCCTCAGTGATTTTCCACAGATATTACAACATGCTCAGTCTACTGTTTAATCAGCCTCAGTGATTTTCCACAGATATTACAACATGCTCAGTCTACTGTTTGATCAGCCTCAGTGATTTTCCACAGATATTACAACATGCTCAGTCTACTGTTTGATCAGCCTCAGTGATTTTCCACAGATATTACAACATGCTCAGTCTATTGTTTAATCAGCCTCAGCAATTTTCTACAGATATTACAACATGCTCAGTCTATTGCTTAATCATCCTCAGCGATTTTCCTCTGACTTTAAAATATGTTAAGTCTACTGTGCGATCTGCCTCAGAGATTTTCCACAGTCATTACAACATGTTAAGTTTATAACTGTCCAGTGACTGTCCAGTAGCATACAGTCAGCTTTACCACTGAGAAAGAACAGGCCTGACCGTGGCGCGCACTGGTGTCATGTGTGAAACGATTCTATCTCTACGCAGTCTTTTGGATTCAACCTGATGGCCACCTCCAACTATCACTGGTTGCTGTCCTTCTCACGGGCAGAACAGGTGCTGCTGGGAGGCATCGATGAGGACGGGGGATGCCGCAGGAAGTGCTATCGCGTGATTCGTCAACTGAAAGAGGAGGAGTGGTGTCCGGGCCCCAAGCCTGCCATCACTGCTTACCATCTACAGGTCGGGTTCACCTAATGTCATCACAGATTACCCACAAGCCCTCACAACATCCGTTTCACACGGGCTTCTGAGTAGCCCTGTCAGTAAAAGAATGGCCGCCATCGGGGGGGGCTCAACAATTAGTGCTGTAATTGTGCAAGGATGGAGTGGTCTGGGGTGGGGGGGCCCATTGTGAGATTTTCCCATGGGCCCCAAAATCCCTAGTGGCACCTCTGAGTGAAAGTGTTCAGCTCAAGCACCGGCCCGATTCCAGCCAAGATGAAGCATCACAGATAGACACCCCTGCTCTGCTATTGGCTGTCTCCTGTGGCAGGATGCATGTGTATTTGTCCCACTAGTTGGCCAGGGTTCCTCAGATTCTTCACATTCTGTAGCTGCATTGTTTCTTGCACTGAGTGTGAACAAAGACACAATTTGTACTTCCAAAAATCCCCCTACAAAAAAACCCAAATCTTTAGAAAGAAAAAAAGGTTTCACCATTACTATCACTTGCGTTATGAAATAAGTGGCTTCATTAAATGAATCAGTTAACTATTAGTCTGTATTGAATGAGCCAGTTAACTATTAGCCCCCTTGCACATTGAATGTGGTGCAAGCTAAGTCAGACACAACAGAAGTCTCTCTCTCTCTCTCACACACACACACACAGACTCTGCTGTTCTGGACCTGTGAGAAGTACCCCAGCACCAAGCACTGGAGGAACCTGAGGGAGAGCGTACTGCGCCTGGCCAAGAAGCTCCACAAGTGTGTGAGCCAGCGCTACCTCCGCCACTACTTTGTCCGCGGCTACAACCTGCTCAAGTACACCAACACCAACGAGCTGGATGACATGACCAAGAAGATATGTGATTTCCTCAACAACCCAGGCATTTACATCCACTGAGCACCTGATCTCCAGTGTACCCGCCATCAGCACAAACCAGCACATGACATTTACATCCCCCTGACACCCAAACTTCAAACTGGAGAAATGCTACATTCGCTGAGCACTCAGCCTTCTACACTACTGCTGTTTATGCACAGATACATGGCTTCCACTGACCCTCCTCTCTCTGTCTACTCAGGAGATATGTACAGTATAATGACACCATTACCTGCATTCAATAGTCAGCCCCCAACTCTTAACATACTCTCCATTGTCCACAGACATGGATCCAAACCACCAACTCCACAATACCCTGTGAACATTTTTGTGGTGAAAAGTCAGTGAAACATTGTCCAAGTGTTGAGGTGAAAACCAAGCTACATTTACCGTACAGGAGTGCTATCCTTCATCTGTCTGCTTTTAAGAATTTTTCCTTAGTGATGACACATCTAACCTCTGTCTCCCTGTGCTGTAGCTATAATCATCTGTGTGAGGTTGCCTGTCAGGGAAAGGGTTTGCTAATAGCAATCACGCACACAGCTGTTCCATTCCAGCCCTTGTGTTGCAATGCATTTAATTGAAATCTCCTTTAATTAGTGAGATGCTGTCTGAACCCTGTCCCCTATATGTTGATTACATGTTTGTGGGCATGTGGTCGCTTGTGGCTTAAGCTCAGGGTAGTCATGCACACAGCTGTTCTGTAAGAGCCCCCTGCGGTGTGCTGTGACTTATTCTGACCAGCAGCGCTGCTCCTGATTTAACTCGACACGCAGCCGTTACTTCTCTCATCGTACAGAAAAAAGCAAGACCGGAAATCCATGTGCATTTCTCAGTTTACTGGAAGGTTTTGGCCTCTGAAGCGTTCCTTATGAAACACAACACAACTTAATACTGTAAAAAGAAAATGTATATGCTTCATTTTTAGGGATTATAGGAGTTCCAAATACGTTGTGTCAATGTGTGTAGCTGCAAATGACCTTTTATTGAATGTGATAATGTACATCAAATGATAAAATTCATGTTAAACATTGTGCACGGTATCTGACAAATTAAGTAAATAAATGCAGAAAGAAGGATGAACGTAGCAGTGATTGCTCTGTGCATACGTGTGACCTGATATTCATATTTCCCAGAAGTTGAAATTACACATGTAATGATTGTTATCCATGTGTGTGTGTGTGTGTGTGTGTGTGTGTGTGTGTGCGCGAGAGAGAGAGAGAAAAAGAGAGACTCAAGACGGTTTCAAGTCTTTCTCAATGAGGGTACTTATAACGCAGCTGACGTGGAGTTTGCAGCTCAGTTTGCTTCTGTCCTCAGTGCAAACTGACTGAATTCCTCACACCGCAGCTGTGAATGTAGGAGGCTTTGAAACGAGAACTTAGATCAGTTGAATACAAAGGTGTCATTTATCATGAGAGAAACCAAGGACACTGCTGCCTCGGCCTGAATCCAAAGGCCATACCAGTGTTTGGGAAAGGGCACTTCAGTACAGTGCAGCCAGTCAGTAAAATGCATACCAGCTTAATATTATTTTTTCTTTTTTTCTTTTGCAGATGAAGATTAAGTTGCCTGATATCTTTTTTGCAGTGTAATGTGTCAGTTGCAATATTTGCATTTTCTTATGTTTTGTGATAGGGTTTACTATATAGCGTAGCTTATTAATATTTATTTGTTTTATCCATATCATTTTCCTACAATTTCACAGCTAAAAAGAGATCTTCTGGGCGCTCTGCCACTTTCCGAATGGCTGACCTCGGGGTCATCATGAGACTGTCTGGTCCCAAACTCCGCTTTAGATCTTTTGG
This sequence comes from Anguilla anguilla, assembly GCF_013347855.1. Lineage (NCBI taxonomy): Eukaryota > Metazoa > Chordata > Actinopteri > Anguilliformes > Anguillidae > Anguilla > Anguilla anguilla. The sequence continues at coordinate 26,921,299 of NC_049215.1, read as the reverse complement.
TTACATTTTTTATTTATTTATTGCATCTGGATCACGATGGTACACATCTGAGGCCAATCCCATAAAATTCACTGTACATCATGCTAAAAACTCAGGTGTGGACAAGAACATGAATGACTTTGCTCATTCGGCTGCAGTCGGCCCTTCCATCCCGGCCTTGTTTTGAAATAAAAGCACATCTGCTGCTCAGCGTGACGGCCCTGAGCCCAGCAGGGGGCAGCGGTGAGCAGGAGGGAGAGGAATGTAAACTGGTCCCGAAACGGAGCCCTGCCGGGGGGAGGTCTCGGCACCGCAGCCGCGGGGTGACCTGGCCGAAGCGTTGCCGCAACGTTGCGGAAACGTTACACTTCAGCTGCGTTTCAGCTGAAGTCACACACCCCAATCCAGGCCGCAGAATGTCTGGTCGCTCTGTGGGAAATTGAACGTTGGGGTGCGGGGGGGGGGGGGGGGTGTTTTCTTATTTATATGATATTATTTATGTACTTTGCCAACATTCTCTTCCTGCATAAGCAGTTTTGCGTCCCACTGATAAACAGCTTTTCATGGCCCAGAACGTGACTTAAATACGCACATCATTAATTAAATTTCAGTTGAGGTGGTACGTGAGCCTTTAATTCCTGTAACTCAGACGTTCGAGCAGTTGACTGGCCATCAGTGTTGCTGGCGATGGGAAAACTTTAATCAGAAGCCATGAGAAAAGGAGCCACTAGATGCTGCTGTCATACCATAAAGCCTTACCATTAACAAACCGCTGCGTGGCTGAAATTGACAGTGACACTATAATCCAGCAATATGGTCACCCATTCACACTGCTTTACTCGCACTATAATCCAGCAGTACTGCACTCCAGAAATACTGTTGTTTAAACACTCCCCTACGGTTCTATTTTGAAATCCAGACCCACATAAATTTTCATAAAAGTTTATCCAGTCCTACAATAATCCAACGATTGTAAAATATAGACATTGCTAACCAGATACACTGTGACCCAGTCATATCATAGTATGTCTATCCCACAATTCCTTTTCACTGTTTTACGGCTTTTGTGCCACACTGTGATTCTGTCACACTGTAATCCATTCCCTGTGCAAACTTGCTCAAATGAGCAGTCATTAAAGCAACAGTTTCAGTCCCTTTTCAGTGAAGGAAGCGTCTCAGGAAAGGCTTTTTGGTGAAATCTGATGAGAATCTCAAGCATGTCCTCAGGTAACAAGGGTCATCGCTGGATGAAACCGCAGGCAGAAACAGACAATGGTGATTATTATGTCTGCCAGCCCTGTTCTGTTCCTTTGCAGCTTTCATAATAATTTTAATGACTGAGGGGCGTCATTCTCACGCCGCCTGCCCTCTCAAAATGAGGGCTGTGCAAATGAGAGGGTTGCTGCACTTCTGGTTATGGAATGTGGTTACAGTGAATCACAGATGAGAAAAGTGCGTGTGTGTGTGTGTGTGTGAGAGAGAGAGAGAGAGAGAGAGAGAAAGAGAGAAAAAGAGAGGTGGGGGAGGGGTTTCAAATTCCACATTTCCAAGCAAACTAAACTATTCCTAGCAGAGAAAGCTAGATGGTTTTAAGGTTGAAACCGATAAGCTGTTTGGTCAATGGCGATGTTACAAAAGAGGTATCTATTTCTCAATGTCCACCCCCCTTGATTCCTTTGTGTGAAGGTGTTAAGTGGGGGTAGTGGGATAAGGGTGCAGGTTTACACAAGGGTGTGAATTTCTTTGTGTGTAAGAGGGCAGGGTGGGGAACATGAGCATATGCAAATGAGTAACTGCAATTAATTATGCAAGTAATTTTATTTAGGAATATTACATTACATTACATTACATTATAGGCATTTAGCAGACGCTCTTATCCAGAGCGACTTACACAACTTTTTACATAGCACTTTACATTGTATCCATTTATACAGCTGGATATATACTGAAGCAACGCAGGTTAAGTACCTTGCTCAAGGGTACAACGGCAGTGTTCTTACCCGGGATTCGAACCTGCGACCTTTCGGTTACGAGCGCAGTTCCTTACCCACTGTGCCACACTCCGTCCCTATTTTTAAATGTAGGCTTAGTCACTACAAACTGTTACAGCTGTGGTAAGTATATATTTTCAGTGGCCGCCAAAATGATTCACACACCTGTTACAATTTCTCAGAGGTAAATATTTTGTACAACGTAGTATTTCCCTCTCAAAACATACATGTATGATATTATAGAGTATTTGTTGTTTGTCTTTACTGAAGGTGGGAAACATTTTTGGAGGGTGCTGTTGATTTGAGGAACTAGGGCAAAAAAAAATAGTTTGACAAACAGAGGAGGATTTTTCAACACCTGCTCATTGGCAGGAAAAACATTTGCACTGTGCTGTTGGGCTGGAAGAAGAGGCAGCTGCCCTCCATTTGTTTGTTGAAAAGTGCAGTGTGCTCATTGACGAGAGGCACTGGTCACAGTGCTTGAGGAACAGGCATTGCTTGTTTCTATCTCTCCAACAGGCGAGAGGTGTAACAGAACACCTCTATTGACTGTGATGGCTTCAAAATGTAAACCAAAACGAATAACAAATGCTCCATTGAGAGACACAACAAGCATCTTGACCAATGCGTCGTGCCATATTATTGAGGGCAAAGATAAGATATAATAAATAAGAGCACTGTGTTTGTGTTCTGAAACTATGAAATATCTAAGATAAGTTTAATAGATGTATATCAAAATAGCCAAAATGCAGATTCATAATAATTAATGTAACATGAATACAGGAAATGAGCCCTGAGCAGATGTCATTATAGGCACTGTATGCTAATAGCTGTGACTATATACAAGTTTGGGTATTTTATTTCATTTTTTTAATGGATCCAGAAAGTTTGAAAACCCCTGGTGTAGTTCAGTGCTACCCAACAGGGGAAAATGGGTAGAATTTGTTGATCTGAATTGTTGATTTGTTTAGTTGCTGGTGGAGATAAGCCATTCTACAGCACAAATACTGTTTGTGTGCTCCCAGCTCAGACATGTGTCTGCAGATTAATGTGCTCAATGTATCAGGATTAGTTTACAGAGAGGCTAATCCCATCGAGCAAATGCCCTGTCATAAGGCCTTCTTGGAAGATTGTTGTGAGACTTTAACGGTTATTTACCGGAATGTGTCATTATGTCTGGCTCTGCTTAGTTTTAGTGGCCCAAATAAACTTAAATATACACACAAAACATCTTCTATTGGCTGGCTTTGACTTCTAAAAACCACACTGAAGGTCTGTTAGGGCCCAGTAGTTCTTGTTTATTATTATCCGATTTTTTCTCTCTATATGTAATTTTCATTAGCTAGGCTGCACAAGGTCATTTAGGCTGATGCTGTGCACTTTACTGTAAGTCAAATTCACAAGGTTAAATTTCACTGTTTTTGTTTTTCTTTTTGTAGAATCCATGATTTTCTAAATTTCTTACAGAAATATCTATCACATAATGGAATAGTCACAGTCAGTGATTCATGGCAAAGTCTGTTTATGTCAGCTGGAGAAAGATTGGTATGACAGACATGGATTCAGACAAGGGAATGGTATCTAATGAGGGAGGGATGTTTTAAAACTCCTCTACATGACATTCCTACCCTAAACATTCTCACGCAGCCTGAACCACAATACTATCATTACCCCCCCCACCCCCCTGCCCGCTCGACTCATGTTTGCAGGGCCTACTCTGCCATCACAAAGTCCACGCTGAAATTCAAGTTCATAAAGCACAGTGTTTAAAATCACGTCCTTACTTAACCGTGAAAGACGGTGTCCCGTCCGGCCCTCGTTGTGTCCGAATAAGATCGCTCTCACATGGATGAGAAGCGTATTTGTTTTGCAGCCTGTGGACTCTCTGGTATGTGTTGCCATGGAAATGCCCTTGGGTCAAGATCAAGGTGGACATGGCGTCGACAGCAGAGCCCGCAAACAAGGCTGCCTAATAAAGGGCCGAGAGGCCTGCCAGTTTCATCAAAACTCCTTCGAGCTGGGCCCCATGAGGAAAGGGAGGAGAAATGAAAAAGGAGACGGTGATGGACACTGATTCACCCAGAGAGAGAAAGAGAGGGAGAGGGAGAGTGAGACGAGGAGAGAGAGAGAGAGAGAGAGAGAGAGAGAGAGAGAGAGAGAGAAGGAGAGACTGGGAGAGAGAGATTTGTTTGTAGTCATTAGTATTATTCTGTGTTAGATATATGTTTTCTTTAATACTGTATGCTTTGGCAACACAAAATGTAGTGTTCTGTCATGCCGGTAAAGCAAATTGAATTGAGAGAGAGAGAGAGAGAGAGAGAGAGAGAGAGAATCCACAGAACTCTCTTCCATAAAGAGAGAACAGTGCCAGTGCAGTTCCCAGGGGGCCAAAATGCATGCATTATTCATAGCTGTACCAGGCCTACCGCTTGGCACCACAACAATAAACGACTAATGGAAGCACAATCAGCCGCTCCCCTAAAGACATTCTGACACATCTTATGGAGAAGATGGAGATGAGGTGGTGGGTCAGTCTTCAAGCTCGCGTGGACGTTACCTTTAGCACAAATGTAAAAGAAATAAGCAATAGGAGAAAGACAACAGAATGTACATTGTGTACATGATACACATAGGTGTTTTTGTGCACAACACACAAAGAATTGATTACACAGCTTGTGCTTTATTTACAACACTAAGGGCTTGACAAAATAAATTCAAATAGCGGTGCCATTGCACATTGTAATGACCGCACCCTTCAAATCATGGCTAGCCTTAAACGGTATTGTAGCATATGCGAGTGCTTAGCAGGCGGAAACGTGCTAACCGCTAGGCATGTCAGTGGGGGGCGTTACTGTGGATTTAAAGTGTTTGCTTTAGCTTATGAGAATATTGTTTGGATTTTGTTACAGGGAGCACTGGTATTATTGAAGAAGCAAACAAAACAAAATGTTGTTATTGAAGCGACAATTCAGCCCATTTCAACCACTGGCCGCAGGGAAATCATGATCCTCAAAATAATATTTGGCACAGGAACCTCTGGCAAGTTTTACTGGCACAATTTATTACCATACTTCTCCTTTTCCCTCCTTCCTTCTCTCTCTCTCTCTCTTCCTTTCTCCTCTGAACTCTCTCTATTGTATTTCTCTCTATTTTTATTTGCTCATCTCTCATTGAGCGCAGTTAATCTTTCTGTTCGGACAGCTCATTCGCGAGGGTTTTGAATTAAATTAGTGTTCGAGAGACTTCGGGGAAACCAGATGAGTATACTCATTCATTCTAATTTTCTGTGAACCACAAATTGTTAGCTGGGCTCCGCACACACTATAGACAATAAAGACGAGCCATAAAGAATGTCAACATCCCTCATTAAAAAAAAAACATCCAGGCAGATATATTATTGCAGAATAGCAATAGTAGTCAAATGAGAATGTTGTGGATAAAAAGGATAACAGAGTCATCAGGTGAAACAGAGAATCCTTACCCTGCTAATGCCGAATCAGTTCCCCAGGAACACCGGGGCCCCTGGCCCCCTGCTCAGGAATGCAATGTCAAAACTGATATCAATAATGAACAACTGCTTGTTCAGCTGTTGGGACCAAAAATATAAATCTGAGAGACAGAATGCGGTCCGCTAGGGGTTTCATTTTTAATCGTTTCGATTCAGGAAATATTAAACCCTCAAAGTTATGTGCCAATATTTAAGAAAATAACCTCCTCCTGAATGACCAGTGCATGTGCATTATTTAAAATGTCAATTCTATCCCTTTATGAGCTGTGGAAAAGCTTGATGCTGTAAGTTTTTCCCAACATCATTTCCTCCCCCCGGTTAACAGGTTTAATCTCAGTTCTTTTATTGTAAGAATGTGATAACATATTGCTTCAAGGCTGCAGAAATACAGAAATAGAAATGTCTCGGGAGGACATTCAAATTCAGTAGTGTGGGCTCTATGTTTTACATAAGAAATATTATTTTTCTCAAGTCGCTAATGCACACCAACAAACGCACACGCACAGATGCATGCGCACACAGATGTGAAAGTTAACGCACGCACACACACATGTGCACACACATGCACACACAGAAAAAAAAGAGCGGGCCATTTTTAGAATTCCTGGCGTCTTTCTGTCAGAACACACAGGCATTTCCCAAAGAGAACCTGACAAAGTCATGGGCAAATATAAAGGTGTTACTCATGCAATGTTAAAGGGGCTGGCAGGAAGTTGCTTCGTGGCTTCTGCTGATTTCATTCATGGGTAAACCCTCCGGGTAAAAATAGCACAAATGCCTCTCATTGGACACGTCAACAGAAGGGCAGGACTACCTAAAGCACACACGCGTACCGCACATTCCATTATTTATCTGCATTACAGGAGCACTGACATGTGCTTCATTTGCACTGGAGCATGCAAGGTAAAATACCACATGTGCAAACCCGCTCCCCCGCCCTGATATTCCAAACCATCAAGCTGCTTCCCTCAGTGACTGGCCTGTGAGGCAGGTGTTCCTGACCTGGTATGAACAGGTTAAGTCCTCTCTGTGGGTCTCCTTGCCTCAGCTCCCATAACAGGAAGGCTAATGCGGGCATCTCTTCATTTAATTGAAGGATTTTCTGAGCTTTGCTGAAGATTACTGAACATCTGGACCCAAGCAGCAAGCACAGGATATAGCAATGCCCCAGTGTGTCCCCGAGCCACTGTCCATTTCAGATGATTCTTTCTGGTACTGGAAGGGCCACTGATGGAGATTCATGAAGAATGTGGTGTTTCCACACCTTTTCAAAGTTATATATATATAGACTTATTGGCTCTTAGTAGATGAATATTCTGGTATAATTTTTTTGCAAATATTGTTTGTATAAATGGCAAGTGTGCATGATGCAGGTGTAAATAAAGTACAACTACGTGTGGAGCAGGTTTCCTTCTGGCTGCTACTTTTCACTGAATGATTTTCCTTCCATTATTCAGTTTGCTTTTCTGCCCGCTGTCATATTCTCTCCTCCGAAGACGGAACAATGAGATTTCTTACATTATCATCTTTTATCAATATGTTTGTGATTCAATTTAAAAGACATTTCCAGCTTCGAGCCCCGTGAATTCCTAGCTTTAATCTTTAAAGCGGGGTCTGCGGCACGTGGCTGAGGTTGCCTAGCAACAGCGAGCGCTGGGGGGAGGGGGCAGCTGGAACTGGCACTCCAGTGGTTTGCGGCTCCGCGCCTCACGCCGAATGTAGCGATGTCAGGCGCCAGCCTCACCTCCGCACACGCAGCTCCCTGAGTGAAGTGGCCTGGGAGTAATCAGTCCTCATTTAGTCACTGTGACTATACATGCAGTTACATGAGCACACACACACACACACACACACGCACACACATCACTGGAGGACTCCAGTCTCAATGTATGACCCACAATGCACCCTGCTACACCATGCAGTGCATGACATCATCATCTGCTCCTTCATACAATCTGTCATACTCCCTGAACATTCAGACAATGCAAACGCATGCCATTGCTTCCGGTGTACTCGCTCCAAGGGCCGCATGATACGGACCGTAAATATGCTGCAAAGTTATGAATAAAACATGTCATTCCCTCAGTTTTGTTTAAAGTTTGATTTTTAAAAAATGAATTTTGAAAATATGCCGGACCTTGATAAATTTTAATAAAAATGAGATGAATGAAACCACAGCCTGCAGCTCTTGTATGGTTGTTATAGATTTGTATTCATAAGTTACTTCAGAAACTAATCCTTTTTCTCAGCGTGTGCCCTTTTCTAGGGCAACCCGCTAGGCTGCCATTTGACACAATTACCATTCATATCGACGGCTGGATATTTATGGAGGGCGCTGAGGTAGGGAGCTACATTAAAGAATATAATATGTGTTTCCTGCTGGGAGCTCAATCCTCAGACCCAGCCCCGGTGACAAAACGACTGTTACACTCTGCTGGTTTGGAATAAGATTTGAATTGTGTTTCAACTGAATGTATCTGTTTATCCATTTTGCATGAGAATGGATTAGAATTGAACTGCGACTGAATGTGTGGAAGAGACCACAGCTGTGGACAGTATATCTGGACAAACTGGGGTCTTACGTTTTCAGAGCAGAATGTCTGATTACTCTCAGTTCTCACGTACATTGGTCTCAAAGTGTGTAGATATGCATGTTTTGTGCCCTACATCTCCAAAATGGCTGTATGTTTTTAATGTGAATATTTTCTCAGGCTTGCCCATTCATCTCATATTTTCTAATTTATGAGGGCATCCTGCTTGTCTCTGCAGGAGAACAAAATCTAACCGTCAAAAGCAACTTTGGTCTTTCTAATGCAGCTTTCATCCCGATGCTTGTATTGCTCATAGCATTGAATGATCAGTGGCCAGAGCTGGCAAGATGTGCAAATTTATTCTGTCGCTTCAAAAAGCGCAGACATAACAAATGAACAGTCTGCCTTTGATGACCGTTGTAGTTCTTTCTGCTTAAAAACTCAAAGAATGAGAGCTGCCAGGTGGATGCTGGGTGGCCGAATCTGTTAAGTCACTGTTTTAATTCACAGATGTGCCCAGTGGTTGGGAATCAAATCTGACCTGTGTCAGCATCAGCTGTGGAAGGCAACCCAGTGAGGGAGAGGTGTGTGGGAGAGGTTCAGTGTGGGAGAGGTTCCAGTCAGCAGGATGTCTGTGTCTCATTGCATGCTAATAATCCCCCATGGTTAATCAGGGCCCCATGGTGTCAGGATGGGACCTATGGTGTCAATCAGGAGCCCATCATTTCAATCAGGGAGTCATGCTGTCAATCATGGGGCCTACAGTGTGCCTGCACAAGATACACATAATGTATCTCCTCCTTAGACTAAATCAATGGTAAATGGTAAATGGACTGCATTTATATAGCGCTTTTCATCCAAAGCACTTTACAATTGATGCCTCTCATTCACCCATTCATACACACACACACACACTCACACACCAACGGTGAAAGGCTGCCATGCAAGGTACCAATCAGCTCGTTGGGAGCAATTAGGGGTTAGGTGTCTTGCTCAGGGACACTTCGACACGCCCCAGAGCGGGGCGTGCTGCAGAGAGAAAAGAAGCTTGACATCGCATCTGCTCTCCTCAATTCCCTGCATGAGCAGGGTTCCAGCAAAAAGCAGGAACCCTCACGTAAATTGGGCATTCCAAATTTCATGAAACCAAAAAAAATAAATAAATACTCAAGACAGAATGGTTCATGAATTCAGATGGATTGGCCATTATGAAGCATGGCCTTCAAAATGTGTGATGTGTGACACAATAGGCAACAGTCATTTGTATAAAATAAAATGGGGCTGTAATGGCATCATATCAGATGAGTCAGCTTTGTCTCCAGTCCAGGCAGCCTGGCTCCACAGAGGAAAAGATGGAACACCATCCAACATAATTCAAATAAATATTTTTACATGCACATTTTAAATATTATTCATTCATCCTGCTTTTTCTTCTTTCAGATGTTCATTGTGTGATATCACGCATTCAATAAATATTTATCCCGGTGCAAACATCTGTTGCCTTGAGATGTGCTTTTGGCCGTGTCTAAAAGTCACCGGCCGTTATGTTTGAAAGCCTTGCACCTTGCATGCGATCTCCAAGTACCCTTCTGCTACCGCAGCGCATGCGAGGCGGAACACAAATGGTACCGGATTAAGCTAGCATCTGGATGTGAGCGGTTTAGACCAGACCGCTGCTTAGCAATATGGTACGTGACTGCAGTACTGTATGCATGGCCGTACATGTGACCCACCTCACTGAGCTCAGCTGTGTGGTGGACCGGCTGGATTTGCAACCTAGTGTTCCGTGGGGGTTGGGTGAGTGGGCTGGCTGTGATCGCTGTACAGTACAGTACACCAGTACAGGATGTAGCTGGAAGGAACCTGGGGGGAAGCTGGTTTCCATCCAGTGTTGTAATGATGGTCGACATGCTTTGTATTCAGAGAAAACATGTTTTAACATCATCCCTGAAGGCTTAGGGCCATCACTGCATGTGTACGAAGATGGAGCGTATTCATTGTGCAGTGTTTGGGGAAAAACGGCAAAATGTGGAGTGAATGTATTTCTTTTATTTGTAGATCTATTCGCCTGTTTGTCTACCAACAGTGCTGGGAGTGGCCACATCCCTGGGCACCTGGAGGGAGAGCCGTGACATCACTCACTTGCCACCAGCCCCGTCCCTCCAACACAAACAAGTCCATTTCCCACAAGGCAACCCCCGCCACAAGAAAAACATTTCTCTTCCATTGCGCACTGAACAGATAACAATCAAGCATAGTGTAAAAACCTGTCTGTATTCACTGTGGTTGCATAAAAGCTTCATGAATTTAAAAAAAATAAATAAATAAATTATTATGGTCTTGTGCGTACAATTTAAAATGTAATGTTGTAATTGTACCATTTCATGGGAACACATAACTTCTTTTCATTCATTCAGCTGAACAAGGAAAATTGTGAGTTTCTCATGGTGCTGACTGAAGAGCGAAAGCCTGTGGAATTGACTGTCACTTCTCTTGTTTCCTTTGACACTGTCAGAACAGGTCAGCTCCACCATTCTCATGTATTTGTGCATCCAGTGTTTGAGCGCAGATTGGGATGGCAGTCTGGCAGAAAGCCAAACACAGGGGGCAGGAAAATTTAGCAACAGTGTGTGCACACGGCTCTTTGACAAATTCAAACCGGTTCATTCACGAATTCAGTAACACCCACCATAACTGTATATCACCATACATCAAATATACTCACCTGAATGCACTTTCAGACAGCTCTACGATTTGCATCGCTGCTCTCTGAAGCACTCAGTTCCTTTATGAATTAAAGCACATCAATTCAGTAGTTTCTCATGGAAATTAAAAATAATGACACTCTGCCTGTGAATCCATGAGAATGTTTCCAGTAAAATTAATTCCCAGAAAAACCTGTTTCTGACAGGTGTGCATGACTTGAGTATGGATATTTCTCTGGATCTCACAGTGACAGGGATTAGTGATTCAGTGTAGAGCATTTAAATACCCTTTTTATGGACATGTCATTAATTATCTTCTGTTTCTTTACTGAAATATTATAATAATTATATTATAATCAGAGTTTAAACTAATTAAACACATTTTACAAGGAGGTCTGAATATGACGTACAGTAAATGCTTCATAAATCACGCATAAGCAAATGTGATGCTTCATAAAGGGTAACATAACTTCTTGTGCAATGTTATGTCAAATGTGACATAACCAACAATGTCACCTGACTTATGGCTAAACATTATAAAGGGTGACATAAAGCATGCTTATGCTGGATGCCAGGCTAACTGCAGCATAACTCATGTTGCCACTTGATATCATTTTTATCATGCTAGCTAATACAAGCATATCATGTTACATAAGAAGTTGTTATTTCACTCTTTATGAAGCATGACATTTGCTTATCCATGATCTATGCAGCCATTATGTCATGTTTATGAAGGCATTATTTATGCTGTATAAGGCCTTTATGAGATACACTTAGTTTAAAGTGTGACCCTTATTTGAAACATCCAAATGGAGAATGTGTCAGTAAAGGCCTTTGCACACATATCCTGAAAGCATAGCATTGCCGTCTATCTGCTCTGTATTATAAAATCATTCGGTAAATATTTCATGGCGTGCTAGTTGAGTTTAAGTGCCTATTCCTGAGCTGCTGCACAGTTTTTGGTTGGCCACAGGTCCTGGCTGTGCCGCCCGGTCAGGGGCAGGGCGAACAGGGCTTCTTTGTGTCGAATGCCAGGCCTCAACGGTCCCTCTGGGACAAGGCAACGAAAAGAAACTGCCTCCCTCTGCCTTTCTTTTCACTCTCTCTCTCTCTTCCTTTCTCCCTTTACTACCCCCTCACTCCCTCTCTCTCTCTCTCTCTCTCTCTCTCTCTCTCTCTTTCTTTCTTCTCTCCTTCCCCTCTCTTCCTTTATTTTCACAGCTCTCTAGCATTCTGCGTCTCATTCTCCTGCTCACTTGCTCTATCGTTCCTTTCATTCACATTCTGCCATTTTCTCTGTGTAAGTCACCCTCTCTCTTTCTCCCACCGTCGCTGCTTTTTGTCCCTGGGAACTGAGCTACGTTCCCTAACAGGCTGTGACAGTGCGGTCCCAGTTAGGTGTGTGGACAATGTGTTTTGCCAGAGCAAGAGGAATAAATATGAATAAACCAGTCAAATCCATTAACCCTGCCAACAGTTTTGTGAACACATACCGAATACAGTTAAGTATTGTACAGTGTACGGTACATTAGCTTTGGGCCACCTGCTGAAATCTTTTTTCTTTTTTGGGCAGGTGGGGGCGGGGAGGTTATACGAGGCGGTGCAACACACCAAGGAGGCTGTCTCCACTGCTGCATCACCCCTGGCGTGTGCACTTCTAGTACATTTATGGCAATGGAACTGCACTGTAGGGCTCAAGGGAGAATGGATTTACAAGGTGGAATTAACTTTAATAAAATGCTTCTGATTTGCTCTGTACGCATCTGTAGAATGGGAAAGGAAGTACAAAACACTTTTTCGCTTTGAGATTCTCCTTATTTTTACTGTTCCTCTTTCCTGATCTCTCTTTCTCTCTTTTCTGTGCATTAACAGTAACAGCACTGCTCTTTCCAGTATGACACGAAGCCGCCATTGCGGTCTGGTGAGGGTTAGCAGTGGAGGAGAGAACAGGAATAGGGAAGAAGAGAAGAAAAAGAACGCGGAACGATAGAGTGGAGGAAAGGAGAGGGACTGCCTGGTAACCTGATCCCTTCAAGGAACAATTTCTTGGACGGCGTTTAGGGAAGGGTCTAATTCTGACTCTGAAAAGGAACAATGGCCGCTCTCATCCTGCACTGGATCAGCAGCACAATGAGTCCAATGTGAGTCTGCTCACAATCGGCCCGTTCACTGGGCCCTTTCCCCTGTTCCCACACACATCAATGCGGGCCCATGTCTGGAGGGGGCCACTGGAGGGGGGGGAGGGGGGGGCAGGGGCTGGCACTCTACTGCCCCCAGACTGGTTAATTAAACCCAAAATAAAACAGATGCAGTTGCAATATTTCTCAGACATCACAATCACTCAGTGTGGTTTAGGATAGTTCCAACCCCAAGCACACTCATTAAAACCAAAAATCACGTTTTTTTTATTTTATTTTTTTTTACAAATTATGTAAAGCAGTGGGTATGTATTTTCTGATGTCTGGTTGTATGGTCTCTTTTGTGAGTCGCATCTTATTAGTGTTCAAGAGAGGCTGGCTGGTAGCTACAGTTCATGGAGGACAGGGAGGAGTTTAGAGTGAGCCGTGAATGGGAGTGAGTTACAGTGGAAGTCAGCTGGGGAGGAGTAAGACGTTATTAGTGAATGGAAGGCGGGAGAAGTTCACGGAGAATGAGAAAGCGATACGACGGACAGTGAATGACAAAGAGTTCAGGGAGAACGGTGGGGAGATACAGAAGGTGAATGAGCCATAATAGGAATCACAATGACTGGGAGTGAGTTATATGGGACGACTGAACCAATGTTTTTCATCCCTGTGTGACAGAAATAGAAATAGTCCCTTTACTGGGAGAGTAATTAGCATCTGCTCCCCTCAGTGTGAGAGAGAGAGCCCTTCTGGATGCTTGAATGAGCCCATGAGAGAACACAGCACTTTCCTGTCCAACGTTTCCCTCCAGCAGAATGCTAAGCCCTTCCTTCAGTACACCAGCCTGTGCCCTGCACTGTTATATAACAGATCACGATTCGTCTCTGAGACATCTGTCATTCAGTTCTCTCACATAAATCAGTTACGGATCACGCTGTCATCCTGTGAGGTCAGTGGTAGAAGTGTGATCTATCATTTGCCTAAGACTGGCACTTCTAGCTGAAAGTTATGTGTGGTACGCTTGTGACGTACTGTAGTTAAGATGTACATGCGTCTTAGTATTGGGTAGTGCAGTCAACATTGACTCTCATTATTCTTAACAGTTGCTTTTATATCTTTTGAACCTCAGAAACATTAACCGGTAAGAAGGTGCTCAGTTTGATTTTTAAGAACTCAAGCTTACTTTCCTCTCTGCATAATCGTAAAATATTCAAACTTGCTTCACAGGCTTAGTCACATGCACACAGATGGAGATCACTTATGATTACATACAATTGGATTGACCTCTTATTTCAAATAATTATTTTATGAACTACTTCTAAATTAATTTCACCAAATACACTGATAAAAGATCACCTCCAGACATTTTTGTATTCTGCTATTATCAATGAAATGGTGTCGTAAACATTTGTACCTAAGTCAAACATCCAAACGGCTTAGAGAAAAATGGTACTGTTTCACTGACTAAGAGACAGTGTCCTGGGATGTTTTAGTATACAATTATAGCCATTCCTTTATTTCTAAAAACATTAAGGATAGATCTTTTCTGGATGTACTGCCATAGACCTCATGGAACAATCTCAGGTTCACTCGCACAGCTCCAAAAATTGACACATTTCAATGCGACTGAGTGCGCTGGCTGTTCAGTGGAATAGATGCCAGGTATATTCTTAATCTGAAAGTAGATTAAATTGATCTGTCCTTCCCTACGTGCAGTACAAGCACAGCCTTTCTGTTTTTCTGGCCGGTTTCCACCTTTGTTCTGGTGGACAACAGTCAAGACTTTACCTTTATGATGTGCTTTGGAATGACCTTCGTGACACGGTACAAATGAATGTGCCAAATGTGCGCAAGAGGTAGTGGTCTGTTTACTGTGTCTGAAAGCCCTGTGGAGACAGCCTGTATTGGTTGTTTGTAGTGCGCTCTCTCAGATAAGACCAGTCAAAACTGCTTTTCACTCACAATTCACAGGCCCAGCCACGAGCTTATCTGTTCCGGAGAAGTGTGTCTGCCAACACACACGGATTACTCCATCACGCCTCATTTTATCTACCCAAAATACACACAGTTGGACACTACTCCCAGAAACGAGTGTGTGTGTGTGTGTGTGTGTGTTTGTGTGTGTGCCTATTTGTATTTTTAAAGTAGCTTGGTAAACATTGTGTATTTTGTAAGAAGGGTAACATTAACATCTCCTTTAAATTTGTGAGTAGACTTGTTTATTTGTTTTATTTGCTCTGTTTGGTATACAATGCAGTCCCTTTCAGAGGGTGTTTATTGCCTAAAAACATTAGCCTGAAGCAATGTTGCTTTGAGTGACAGGCCCACAAACTCTCAAAGATATGCCATACTATTTCTGACATGCAAAGCTATATTAAAGCAGACATTTGTTTCATAATTAATTTTCTGACTCACCCACAATGTTGTTGAATTTGCACCATATATTGTTGATTTATTTTTTTGAATATTTGCCCTATTTTGTGATATATACAGACAAATTTCTTCATTAGCATTAGGCACGGTAAGCAAAATAAATTGGAGTCATTTGGGAAGAGTTGCCTGTAATAATTAATACCAAAATCCTACTGGAGTTGGCTTTAATAAATGGGTTCTCTTTTAATGTTGTTGACAAGAGTGATAAATGTAAGCCAGCCCTTCCAAGGGATGGATAGAGACAGAAATGTTCAGAATTCCTCAAGATGATCTGTTTCCACATGATGACCTTCATGGGACTAAGTAAACAAGGGTTTATAGGTGTTTTGCATGTTATAACAGACCCGATTTGTCTATTATTTTCAGTATTAAGAATCTACAAATTTCTATTTTGCTGAAGGGGGTTTAACCTGTTTATTTTCTGTGGCTTAAATTCATATTTCACTCTCTGGAGTTATAGATTCTTTTGGTTCTACTTTATGTTTTCGATTGACAGCTTTCATGAGCATTGAAGGATAAATTTGGAACATTATGTTCAATCATACGTTCGGTTGGAACTATTATGGCAGTGCAAGCTGCACTCAAGGAAATTGTGGCTTGGCTTCCTGTATCCACATTACTACTGCAGTCCGTGGAATTAAAGAGCACGTGCTGCTTGAAAACTGAGATTAAATATCAGTATGATATTTTGAGCAGATTTTTGTCTGTTGTTAATTGTGAATAAATGCTTCAAAATTCATCGGCTCATATGTGTAGCCTCTAGAAACATGAAAACTGAAAACTGATGTGTTCACATCACCGGATACATACAATATGTGCTGTAAAACCTTTTTTAAAAAAAAAAACTTTTAAAGGACACCATGAATAGTGAAATATCATGCCATGCGTCATCATTTTGGGTTCTAGAGTTAATAACAATTTCAAGGGTTGGGGAAGCAGTTTATTAATCGTCCAGTCATTACGGACTATCTTTAGAAGCTTATTTACGCCCTTTTTCCCCCCATTCAAATCTGAATGGCCAATCGTATTAACAGGCTGGTCCCATTGCCCGCGCTTTGATTGGGAGTGTGCGGATTCTCATGCACATCCTCCGGGGAACGTGCTGCCAGCTCGCGGCTCCTTTCACTCCGCCAGTCCACCAGCTGGGCCGCGGGGCCGCGGGAGCGGAAGACGCCAGTCCCGCACCCAGCTGGCGCCGGCAGACCCAGGTGACAGGTGGCCAGCTGACCGGAGGAGTTGGTCTCGTTAGATGAGTTTCGGCTGAAATGCCCCTTCCAGCTGAAACACGCTCTCTCTTCCTGAGCAATGCTGCGGTCGATTATGTGCCAGCCTGCAAGGCCATCAGTCACAGCTGGAGCTGATAATGTCAGGATTAGAGTCGGGTTTGTAGGGTATGTCACTACCCTGAGTGCTTTATCTGTAATCTCATGCCAGCAGCCCACCCTAACCCCCCTCAAGGACATACTTAATGATTAACACAATGATAACTGTGCATATATACTTTGAAAAGACAATATAAAGTGCTCAGTGAACACCACATCACACATTCCACAATTAAAATGAGATGTATTTTAATTGTTGCAATTGCTGTGAAATGATATAAAAAGCAACTACGATGCTCACTAGCAAAGATTGTTGAATATTATAGTTTTCAAGTTTTAAAACACAGAATTATTCATTCCCACGAGACTTGACCTTCATGGAAACTATATATTATCTACAAACACGCGCACACATACACACAGCCTTTCAGCTTGCGTATGTTACATGCTGCTGCCTAATATTTTTAGAAGGCGAAGTGCTCCCTTATCTTGGAGACTGTGAGCTGCTTGTTTAACAGTTCTCTCTATCTTTTAGGTGTGACCAGAGCAGTGGCTCCTCCTCACTGTTACTGATGGTGACAGTGACGCATCCCTCTGCTTGTGTCACACAAGTGCATTCTGTTTTGCAAAAGCCTGCTCTGAGGAAGCACTGACCATCCATTTGTGTTTTATCTGAAGTATGTTTGCGCTAGAGCGAATGACCTTTTCACTCTCCCTCAACCATTGGAATAGAGAATGAGAAAAGGGGGAAGATAACAATAGATTCTGAGAAGATGAGCCAGAATAGCTGTTAATACATGATAATGGAGCCAGTTGCTGGCATAAACACTGCGTAGTCATTTAGGGCCGCAATCATCTCTGGGCCAAACAATTCAAGTTGTTTTTTTTTTTGTTTTGGAACACTTTGGGGCCACAACAACTTTCTTGTTTAAGGCCAGAAAAACCTTAAGGCCACCTCTGCATGATAATATTTAAAAGAGGATGGCATATCATTATTGGATAGCATTTATATTCTTGTGTACTTCTATCAAAGCAACAGTGACTAGTATTAAACTGCCAATTAATGAGCAGTGTGCAGTAACACTTTGCAATACTGGACACAAATAAGTATTAACTAATACTTGAACTTGTGCAATGTGTAAATCATAATGAATGAAGGAACAAACTAATGTTTAACACATCAAAAACTAATGAAGCAGCCACCGGGGTCATATATGAATGATCATTAATTGTTACCATTGTTATGTATTGATTCCCTGTTAACATATGGTGTTAATTACTACTATTAATTCATACATTAATTAACAGTCTCTTGTAGACATATTCAGAGTTTATGTGGTGTAAAACAAAGGGATGGCAAATTGTGGATATGGCTCACAGTAGGGTCTGTGTGTGTGGGGGGGGGGGGGGGGGGGGGGGGCATCGGTTGGTTTCACTTGCAGTAGCTATACACTAACGGGCCAGCTGTTTGCTGAGGTGTGGCAGCTGCCATAGGCTACTCAATTGATGGACCAGGACTGATACCCATTCGATTAAAAGACCAAACTTTGCATAAGGGCATGTGGTTCTTTCAGCTTGCTAGTTAGGAAACCTACTGAAGATAAGATAGAAGCTAATAGTTCACCAGAAGTGATATTTTGTCACCACTCCCCCTGACTGGTTACTATGTCTCTGCTATACCCACAATATGCCTGTTATCAGTTATTTCAGGAGCAGTTATTTCCACTGAATACTGCTAGATGTACAATACTGAGCTGTGCAGCCACTCTAATGCTTAAATTATAGTTATTAAAAGTATAGTCATTAATAGTGCATTTTTAAGTGTATGTTCCTTCAGTGCAGAGAGTTTCTGCCTTTCGTGTGTATTTGAAATGGTATAAATGCCCAGTATGCAGGGTCTGTCTCATTGTTTGGTAACAGAGCTACATATGAATTTTTATGAACCATGGTACAGCCCATACTGGCTGACCAATAGCTAAACATTATACTCAGATGGTAATGTGGGAGCATATGAATGGCTTTGCCTCTCATTTTGCATGATAAGTGTGGGGCCAGTGGCCGTGGCTTTGTTTGGCTTTGGTCTGTTATGCTAAATAATACAAGATGCATGGACAACTCTGGTGCCTGGTTATGGTGTTACATCAGCCCCAACTCCACCTTTTCCACAGTAATAAACCCATCTATTTTGTGCGGCAGGTAAACTCACAGTGTACTTGTTTATGATTCGCTAAAATTGTCCACTGTGTTCTAGGTTAAATGCAAAGTCAATTAGAGGGGGCCTGAAATTTATTACTCAAAGCATTTAATGTACATGCTTTATTTTATTACAATTACACATCAGACATTCTCATTTTTTCAGTTATTCCGGCATGTGTTGGGACACGTTTACATGTCATAATGAACATACATACATACTTATATTAACTTTATCTGTTGCAAGACAATAATATAATTCTTGCCATGTTTAATTATAATTGTCAGGGGATATTGCATTTATGTCACCCCCTTTATATGCAAGTTCTATTTTTACTTGATCTTATTTACTATACAGAAATATATTTATTTTCTGACTACCGAGAGCACACTAATTTCATTTGAAAAAGTTAATTCAATGGCTGCAGTTGTAACCTTGGTAGGTAATGGATTTTGATGTAATATTCCTGGGGACAAAATTGTTTGCAAGAGCAGAGCTCCTGGAGAGAGACTGCTCATGTCTGTGAAAAGAATTTTGTCTAAAGAAGATGAACTCAATTGATCCATTGCTAAAACTGATTAAGTATTCCCGTCGATTTCACTTCAGTGGACGACATGGTGCTGATTTAGATAACAAATTCTAATTACCTGGATTTAGCCCATGTAGCCTGAATATATACTGATGACAGGGCAAGAACTGGTATCATAATAATCATAATAAAAATATAAAACAATAGTCCTTTGCACCTTGGGGGGTTATACCTGTTTCCATGGATACACATTTATAGGAGGGAATGTGAATTTTAATTAGAAAGTTAATATGATAAAACTCAAAGATAAGACCATCCATTTTCTGGTTAGTTGTGTGTTAACCGTACATGAAAAATAAATATTGATCAGCTTATTTCATTTGTCTCAACATGTTATCTCAATATAATTTCATTTGGTTTAAGCATCTATAATGTAAGCTCAAAGATCAAAATTGATAATGCATATTTATTATGCATCTTTCACATACATTTTCTCTATGCATCATGCAGGTGTGTTTAAAACAAACAGAATGTAAAGCAACCTTTATTCCAACTTAAATGAATAACACAGCAGTAAACACTCAGACACACAAAATATATAAAGATTTTCCTTTTCATATTAGTAATTTGAATGAGGCAATGATGAAGACCATCTGAATGATATTCTTTCAATATCCTGCTGGTTAGAAACTACTAATCTAAAACTACCTTGTCTTGTGACCTATCATTCATTTGGTCAAGGTCAAAAATGCTGAAGTTGCACAAAAAATGTATTTTTTTTTCTCCAGAGGTTAACTGGATTTTTAGTCACGTTTGATAACATGTGAGCCGAGTGCGATTCCCTGAAATAGTTATTCTAAATTATCTTATTCAACAAAGCAGGTGGGAAAGGTAAGAAAGATTTTTACAATTCGTGTCTTAGTAGCCGTGGAAAATAGGTTTATTTCAACTTCCTTACCAAAATACACTGGCTAGCGCACAACAGAAAGAGTAGAAGATGGTGAAACCCATTCGACGGTGAAGACCCTCCCTTCTATTCATCGTTACCATGGAAAAAGGAGCAGACGTCACGAGCCAAGGAACACAGTATAAAAGTACTTCAGCTCCGGTCTACCAGGGCGGTTAGATGCGTGTCCGGGAGAAGTGACACGCGTGGACGGGGTACGGGGGTAGCAAAATACAATTTTAAAGAAAATATTTATTTATTTAAAAAAAAAACCTTGGGTTTGGAGAATTTAAGAAGATTGTTATATAAACTCAGAAAAAATGGGACTTGGAGTAAGTAGCAAACTAGCTAACATCATTTTCTTCCTGTACTGTCTTTTCCTCTCTTTTCATTGCCAGAAATGCTCTCCTTTCTGAATTTGCTCGAAAGTTTTCTGATTGTACAGGTTGCCCGTTGTGGTTATGTTATTGTTAAAATTAAGTGTATAAACAAAAGCAGGTGGTTCTTAAATGGTAAACAATTCAACTTTGTTCCAAAACCGTGTCCCCTGTTGTGTCGTTCGATCGTTTCAATGGCTGGCTAAGATACACTGGCTGTCTAACGTTGGGCATCTTATCCTCGAAAAAGGCCTGCGTGTGATTGATTTGGTGAGATTGCTTAACTTCCTTGGAGATTTGAAGTCCACAAAAGTTGTTACATCTACATGAAAAGCATTTCAGCGTTACGGTACTCTAGTTTGACGAAACAACTTGTTACTTCGGTGACACTCGTATATGTTGGTGGTATTAAGACGCCTTAATTTGAATTACCATGTTAACTTATGTTGTTTAGCTACCGTTGGCTAGTGAGTTCCCTAACAAGCAAATGGCATTCCCTGATCGGAGAATATCCGTATTTGTCTTGCTAGTAGCTAGCCAACTTCTCTACGGTAACTCCTCGAAGTCGGGTAGTCTATCTTTGTGGCTAGCCAGCTACATTGCTTAACTTCGATGCTTTCGCTTCTCGTGGAAGGACAGTGATCTTGTGACTTGGGCAAAGTTAGACTAACGTTATTTGCTGCTATGTAAGATAGTATTGAGAACTTGCATTCACGGAGTTTTTAGAACAAATTTGATTTGATGAACAATACCTCACAATAAGGCAAACTCACCGTTAGGCAAGTTTAATCAGAGGTCAACTATTTTAACAGAAGGGCATACTTTATTTGTTAACATTAAATAACTTAAAGTAACGTTGACTCACGGGCATGCAGTTGAAATTGAAGTTGAGTAACGGTAACTTGGCTAGCACTGGCTTCGTTAACGTTGGTTCTTGAAGGGTCTCATAGATCAGCTTTCGGCACATCCGTTGCTGATGTCTTCATAATTTTTGTCGCAAATTTATAGGAATACATTTTCCGTATGGATCACTGGTTTATTGGGGCAAATAACAAATATGGGAAACCCAAGAAAATGCACAGGTATAATGGAGTAGAGGCTAACTGTAATGGTCACGGGATGAAAGGCGCATTGTCCCAGGATGGAGGTTGTTTTTACTGTGCTGCGAAATTATGCTATAATAGTCCAACCACTTTGTACCGGTCATTGATGTAACAAAAATGTACTATTCGACTAGTGTTATCCTGTGGGTTTTAACATCGAACACTAGTAACTTTTCAAATATTTCCACTGTACACTTAAAACCGGTTATATATACACGACATACTCGAGAATTCACTTAAAACATCTTTAAAGCATCTCCGATTTTATTATGTTGCGTGGTGTAGGCTTGTGCTTTGTTCCCAAGCAGGTTAGGCTAGGTGTCTTACTGCTTTGCGTCCCGCGATATTGATGCGGAAAGTGTAAGATCGCGGCGTGTCTTTCCAGCATTCCAGCTCATGGGTTGTGTCTTGCACATTATGAGCAGCTCATGATGATGCTAATAATGTATATTGGTTGTGTACCTCTCATTTAAAAAAAAAAAAAACTGTTTACACAGCTGTATGTAGGAGACTATGCATTGAAACAGCCAGCCAGAGTAAGTACAGTTGAACACACCTGGGGGTATGATCCAGTGATTGTTAACGACCATAACTACTTAATTTCTGCTTTTCAGATCCACGGCAAATAATTATAGTAAGAAATTGGAACGGTTATCTACAGCAATGCGTATCCCTTGATGTTTCCATTTTAAATAAGCAATGTTTTTATCTCAACACAATGCCGTGTTATTGTAATACGTGGCTCTGCACAGCAATGGAAGCGTTTTCAGTGTTCGCCCAAGTTTCATTTGCCGGCTTTGTATTACATAATCCCCCGGTTTTGTATTGCACAATCCAGAATAAAGTAGGCTACTCCTAAGAATCACTTTCCCTGTTTTTCGCCTAGCTGTGCTCTGAAGTTAGTGTCTGGCGTCCGCAGCAGCTGGTCATTCGAATCTCCAGGGAAGTGAGGCGGAGGGTATGCCCCGCCCCCTTCCCGGCCCCCAGCCGTCTCTCTCCTCCTGAGGATTTAACATTCTTTCTGCTCGACAGCCATTGTGTATTAGGGAAAGCCTTTTGACACTCATGATCCCCTCTGTCACAAAAATGAAAACTGACTTTTCCGTCTCTCGACCCCTGCGTGGTTTCCAAAATATTTAATCAGGCTGAGATTTTAACCCTTCTTAAATGGAGGAGGCCTTGGGAAGGAACCCATCATGCCTCATCGCACACACATTCTGAACCCTTTGCTTTTAGCTTCTGCTCTGAACGCAGGGAAGCTTCCATTGCCGAACCCCGTGTGGTCCTCTTTGTTTTCTAGTGCAGCAAAGGCTTTGGCCATTGAGTTTTTTGCCATAAAAGGTAACATTGAGGCTTCTACTGCGTTTCGTCATTCAGACTCCTGGTTCTGTGATAAACATAGACCTGTTAATAACACATACAGTATGATTGAGAATCAGACTACAGCAGAACAGGGCTGACACATCACAATTGTTCTTGAGAAATCTTGTCACCTCCTTTGGAAAGCAAGTTTGCAGTGGTTCATACCATAGGGCTATCTTGTGCCGCTTTTATTAACCAATATTGTTTTTGGTTGAACAGTGTTGTCAGTAGCATGAAGGTATAAAAAAATTCAAACATCTGTAACAATTTGCTAGAAACTTGTTAAAGAAAATGTATGCTTTTTTCTTTTTATTAAAGGAGAACAGACAGGCCGCCCTCCTTTTTATTTTTAATTTATTTTTTGCTTCATTCAGACAGGGAGAAAGCAGAGAGGATAGCAGGCAAGGAAGGGGTGACTGGTTAGAAGGTGCCTCCATCTGTGATCATGCCTCTCTTTTAATTTAAGACTTGTCCATTGCTTTACTTTGTGAGCTAGACTCGATGTTCACGGCTATGGATAGCTGCTGCTTTATGGTAGAGCTGTTTTATATCTGATCTCTATTTGTATTTGTTTCCGAAGTCCTTCGGTATGCACTTGCTGTATGTCGCTGTGGGGGGAAAAAAAGCATCAACCAAATAAAATGTGTTGTAAGGTAATATTTGCATATGGTTCGAGTACGCCGCCTAAAGGCTATTGCATGTTTTGTCAATAGCAGCCATGTTTGGGAGCAGTTGGAATGTAATGGTCATGTGACCTTTACATGAGGGGGGGGGGGGGTTCCACACCAGCCGGGCTTCCTTGCAGGGAAAGACACCCTTTTGTTTGCTTTGGTTGCCGCACCATTAAGTGTGGTGCTTTTAATGCATGCAGAATTTAAAATATTCTGTAACCAGATGAGTTTGTGTTACTATAGTTACTTGGATGCTTTCACATTCAGAATGTTGCAGAGATTAAGTAATAGTTTTCCAAAAATAAACTTGTTTGTCTTTGTGTCGGATAGGTAACTCTGGAATCTACCGCATAGCTGAAATGAGCTTTACCAACAATTGAACATTGTTTAATTTTGCTAAATCATAATAAGTGTGCTGTCTTGCCAGGTTTTATAAGAATGCTTGCAAGTACCAGTCATGTAAGCTTAAGTCTGCTTTTGAAAGAAAAAGCAAAAGGTTTTTTTTTTTTTTTTTTTTTTTTTTTTTTTTTTTTTTTAAACAGATATGAGCATGTGACTCTTCCAGTGACATAGTCAGGGCTGTGAATGTGTTGCCCATGGCAATGTGAGAGAGGGAGCTAACAATGTAGACTGTAAGAGTAATATTGTCCAACCTGAGTTCTGGTATTATAGCCTATATTAAGAAAACAAAACTAGATATTTAACACAAAAAAGAGCTGGGTCTCAGAGAACAGAGCTCACTTTCACACTTGTAAGTTAGATTTCAGCACACACTACATGTCTGGTGCTGAAGGTTCAACAAGCAACTTTCTTGCCACTGAAGGAACTGTAAGCAAAGCACATAAAAATGTGTCAAGAAGTGAATTACGGGTTGTATTGTGCATAACAAATTATTTTGGTTTCATTTGATGCTTACTTAATCTTGTCCAAATATCATTGGTCAGTTTTGGGAAGAAAATAACCTCTGTATACAGTGCATCGTATGCGCATTTCTGAATCAGATTTTAGAGTTTGGATGCACGTTGGTGGCATGTCAATGGCAGTTTGCTGAAATCTTCTGAAACCAGCTTCAGCACGCCTTAAGTGAGCTAATGCTATGGCCAAGCAAACCGATTTCACTCCGTTCTCAAGACACTCATTGGATTTGAGATTTTAATTCTGAATGTTATAGAATAGCCGGGAGAAGTGCTGATTTTCCAAGGCTTGAAGTAAAAGAAGTGAAAATTCTGCCTAGAAAGTTAGGCCTATGTGTTGCTCTACTGGACTCACTTCTAACACTTGTGGATAATGCTGTTGTGTCCTCATCTAGCTGGGTGTTCAGCAGATTGAGTGGCACTGGCTACTGATGTAGAGATATTCAGTCTGGTAGGAATGTGGTGAAAGAGATCTTGTACCATTTTGTTTACTTTCATTTTCATGTAAACTATTTTGAATTTCACAGAGGCTTCAAAAGCTTTGAAACAAAAGTAGTCATGAATAAAATGGTGACCAGTAAAACAAAATGGCTGTGGTCTGAAAGCCCCAGTTAGGCTGCTTGGTGTGTACAACTCTGGTAGGCTGCTAAATCTAAAGAAGCATATTTTTGTCTTTCTTTATCAGCGTTTCAAAACTGTTATTACATTTTTTAGCGTGTGTTTTGAAGAAGTTGTACAAAAATAAAAGCAAATGCTCTTCAATATTGGGCTTCTGGCATCATGAATCGGGTCTCAAATGCTTGGGCACATCCATGCCCTGTTCTGGTTCAGAAATGGGCTATGGTGGTAGTGTGGCCTGGATCAGTGCACACTCGGGGCATTTTTGGGCTTTTCTTGATACCCATGTCTGGAATGCCTTTGATGAGAAAAGAACCATAACAGCGTAAGGGAATCTTCTCCCAAGTAAAAGCGTTGAGGCCCAGACATCACACCTTGCGTTTGCCTTTTTTAAATGTGTTTTTATTATTTTTATTTCACACTTTTAAATTTTGTGACCATCTCTTTGTAGTTTGTCTTTATATGGTCCATCGGTTGTAAGGGGGAGGGGGTGTTAACAGTACAATCTTACCGACATTAGCCGAAGCTAAATGAATTAAATTGTCTGTAAATTGGCCAATTACCTGTAGTTGGCTAATGTTAGTCTACGCCATCACCTTTCCTCATCCGAGTCATCTCTCCTTCTCTTCCTAAAATAGCTGCTGTCTTACTTCATTGCATTGTCGATCTGTAACAATCAGTAGACACCATTATCTGCCAAATTTGCAGCCTGAATGATTTTAGTCGCGCACGGTCATACCGGTCATAGAGTCCGGTATGACCGTGCGCGTGTGGTTAATATGCTTCTGTGCTGCTCTACCTCTGCACTACCTCTCTCTGCCAAGCTGGCTTTATCTACTGTGCCAGTTCTGTTGGTCTGCCATTTTGGACGCACTCTGGTCGTTTGTTCACCAAATTTGCCCCCCCCCCCCTTCTCTGTCGCTCTCTTAAGGTGGACTGGGAAATTGGCTGGGAAGCCGCCTTAAAAATTTCTATGCAGGAAATGGCTGTTGAGGGAAGCATTTTGGCAGATTTTGCTTGTACAGTAAAACCAAAACAAATTATAAGGAGTAATGACTTATTCCTTTCCTTCATTTTCAAGTATACTGTATAGCCTGCAATTTCTACTGGCTGGTAGGAAATGAGGTGCTGACTTGACTGTAGAGCTGAAAGTAGAACTCAGCTGAGAGGTAATGGTCTGTTCAGTGGCACTTTGGCCTCGACTTCCCCTTTTATTTCAGGCGTTTTTGGCGTTTGTGAGTGAACGCATGCAGGTGAACACGCGCCTGCGTGCCCTGTGCATTTCTGCTGGCTAACGCCTGCTCCTTGCTTGCTCTGTCGCAGGAAGGAAGGGACCAGTATGAGTTGGCGGCGACCTCCGAGCAGGGCGGGAAGAAGAAGGCCAAGGCCAAGAAGAAGGAGAAGGACATGGACGAGCTGAAGAAGGAAGTGGATCTGGTGAGGGTCACTCTATTTTTTGTGTACTTCAGGCCGAAGTAAAACTCCTGCGCTCGAAATGTGGCTACCCTTGTTTTCAATAGCCGACGTATTGGTGATTGTTAGTTTAAATTACTGAGGACTTGTTACATGCTCTCTCTTTTCCTCCCGTAGGACGATCACAAATTGACCCTGGATGAGCTTCACCGCAAGTATAGCACAGACTTGAGCAGGGTGAGTCCCAGTACTTATGAAGCCGAGTGATGCCGAGAGAGTACAGATCTCAGCAGGGTGTCACTGAATTGGTGCACACCTGAGCACTACGCGCTCTGATAGGAGTGCGGGTGTCTTCCTGAGAACCAGCGGGCAAAGCGGTTGTGCTGCCGTTGAATGACAAAGTCGATTGCGAGGGGCAATGTTTGACTCCCATTTGCAGTTTTATCCTTCATATCCATGTGTATAATGGAATGGCAGTTGTTTTTTTTCCCTTGTTTTAATCACAACATAATGAGTAGTGTCTCTTCCTGAGTAGTTCTCTAGAGATTTTACAGAGGGATATGAGCTCCACTTTCATATGAAGATGCAACACTTTTCACTGCAACAGCTTGTTACTTAGCAACCACAAGGGACATAGGATGTTTTTGGCTCAGTGATCACTCAGTGATCATGTTTTTCATAATCCTTTGCTGTTTTTTGTTGCTAAGTCTAAAAAACTTTAACCAAAAACCAGAACTGTTCATTTGCATGGACAATATGAATTAGTATTGGTAAAATGGCTGTTTTCCTGACATTTTCTCATTGAAAGACATTTCTGAGTCCTTTTTAGTAGTTCCTAGATGGTGATATGTTTATTTAATTTTTTTCCCATTTCAGTTGCAGCAGGCCTGAAATGGGCTTATTTTCCTTTCAGTCACTGTAGAACACACGCCTGCTGTTTTGTAATCCGTGTTGTCCCGCCTCTCAGGGGCTTACAGGTGCCCGTGCGGCAGAAATCCTGGCCCGCGATGGGCCGAACGCCCTGACCCCGCCCCCCACCACACCAGAATGGGTAAAGTTCTGCAAGCAGATGTTCGGTGGCTTCTCCATGCTGCTGTGGACCGGAGCCGTCCTCTGCTTCCTCGCGTACGGAATTCAGGCCGCCATGGAGGAGGAGCCAGCCAATGATAACGTGAGGACACGGTGGAGGCATTTTGGAAATGAGAATTTAAAAAAAAAAAAATTTTTTTTTTTTGTTGCTGTGATCTTGTTTGTGACATTTTGTCTCTTGCTCTGCACAGTTGTACTTGGGTGTTGTGTTGTCTGCTGTCGTCATCATCACTGGCTGCTTCTCATACTACCAAGAAGCCAAAAGCTCCAAGATCATGGACTCCTTCAAGAACTTGGTTCCTCAGGTATGAAGTCTTGAATCTTCCTGTGATAATTACAGCGTTCCACATTAACACTTGCCCTGGGCAAGTAAAACCATGCGTCTGGCAAGTAAAGCTGCTCGGCCACTTGAGGGATGATTCACGATTGTGTTCATTCAAATCTGCGTTTGGTGTTGCTGAACTAGAACAGAGTTGCATGTTACTTTTAAGGTGGTCTCATCCAGTTTTTTTACTTGTTTGTTTGTGTATTTATTTAAAAATGAGAAATGCACTTCACATTGCAAGTAAACTCACCATATCAGGACAAGCACAAATTTAGCTTGGGCAAGTAGGTTTCTTACTAACTTGTCTGACTTGGCAAGTTTAAGCAAACCTTAACCCTAAAGGATAAACGGGTTGTGTTTTGCCTGAGAAATTAAGTCTTTCTGTCCTATCTGGCAGCAAGCCCTGGTCATCCGTGATGGTGAGAAGAACAGCATCAATGCAGAGGAGGTTGTGATTGGAGATCTGGTGGAGGTGAAGGGTGGAGACAGGATCCCCGCTGACCTGCGCATCATCTCCGCTCACGGCTGCAAGGTGGGTCCCTGGAGCCGACCTCAGCTCCCTCCGTCTCCGGGTCCTCCTTTATCTGGTGTGACCTGGTCTGGTGTGGTGATCTGGTCAGGTCTGATCTGGTCTCATGTGATCATCCTCAGGTGGACAACTCCTCCCTCACTGGCGAATCTGAGCCTCAGACCCGCTCCCCTGACTTCTCCAATGACAACCCTCTGGAGACCAGGAACATTGCCTTCTTCTCCACCAACTGCGTTGAAGGTAACTTCCAACTGCCGCACCGCCACAAAGCTTCTCCATCTTGTTTTGCTGAGGGCTGCATTTCACATAATATGCAAATTCATCTCTTATTGATCTCTAATTTACCTCTGTGGGCATTGGTTGCTGAAATTGTGCATCTTTGGTTTGTACAACTGGGAAATTTTCCGCAAATGAAAAAGGAATTGTCACTGACCCATGATGTGTTTGTTCCCCGCCCCCCCCCCCAGGGACGGCCCGTGGGATTGTAATCAGCACTGGAGATCGCACGGTGATGGGACGCATTGCCACCCTGGCATCTGGCCTGGAAGTGGGACGCACTCCCATCTCCATTGAAATTGAGCACTTCATCCACATCATCACGGGTGTGGCCGTGTTCCTGGGGATGTCCTTCTTCATCCTGTCCATCATTCTGGGGTACACCTGGCTGGAAGCCGTCATCTTCCTCATCGGGATCATTGTCGCCAACGTGCCCGAGGGTCTGCTGGCCACTGTCACCGTGAGTGGAGAAGTTTCCCAGAATTCCTTACTTCAAATATATCTCAAAAGCAGGAAGGGATCAGAGCTTATACAGGACTTCAGAGTGCAGGCGCACTGTGTCCATATAAGTCTCCTTTGTTCTGCATTTTGGAAGAGGTCTTATTGAAATACCTGAAATGCTTAAATCCCTGAATCTGTTTGATACTGTAGCCAAAAAATAAAAGCTTAATTTGTGCAACAATGTCGCCAGATTGAGAAGTGCATTCCAAGAAATTATAAGTGGATTGAAATTCATGCATGGACATGTATTTTGATTAGACCCCACAAAGGGTTCTCAAGAGTCTTTATTCAGTGGCTGTGCGTGTGTTTTAAAATTTGAGTAATCAAGCCAACTCTCTCTGTTTATGAAGTCCATGTTCATAAATGGTAGGCGTGCTGATCTAGGGTCAGGTTTTCCTTGTCCATCTCCTAGCTCTCTTTTATGAGCCAAAATGAAGAACTGATCCTCTGAGACTCCCTCCAGCCCCCCTCCGAGCCTCTTTATGAACACCGGCCCCGGCCTCTCCCTCCCTCCCAGGTGTGTCTGACTCTGACTGCCAAGCGCATGGCCAAGAAGAACTGCCTGGTGAAGAACCTGGAGGCCGTGGAGACCCTGGGCTCCACCTCCACCATCTGCTCCGACAAGACCGGCACGCTGACCCAGAACCGCATGACCGTGGCCCACATGTGGTTCGACAACCAGATCCACGAGGCCGACACCACCGAGAACCAGAGCGGCACCTCCTTCGACCGCAGCTCCGCCACCTGGGCCGCCCTGGCGCGCATCGCCGGCTTGTGCAACCGCGCCGTCTTCCTGGCCGAGCAGGCCAACGTGCCCATCCTGAAGGTGAGTTCAGTTTTACATGCCCATAAACGTGCCCATCCTGAAGGTGAGTTCAGTTTTATATAGGAGTAAACGTGCCCGTCCTGAAGGTGAGTTCAGTTTCACATGCGCATAAACACCCCCATCTTAAATGTGAGTTCAGTTTCACCAGCCGCCTGCCTGTCAGTTGTTTATAGCTACTAAATTGTATAACTGCTACTTTCAGATGTTTAATGGTAGGTAAGAATTGCGTAATTTGATAATGTCACACCATTCTCTCCCCAAAAAAAAACCAAACGCCACAGGAGGCTGGAAGTTTTCGTGTAATTACAGCTTGTAGCTGAGAACAAAATGCAGTAAGATGAGTCTGGAGTTCAGCAGTGTCTTCTGCTGCTTAATAAATTCCAGTTAACAGATCTGTTTTTGGTTGTGCTCTTCCCACTGAGGATGAATATAGCTCATAGCCCGAGCCTCGTCTTTGTCTCGCGCCACAAGGCGAAGGAGCCGTTTTGAGCGTGTGCTGGAGTAAACTGTCGTGGCCCGTAATTGGAGCTGCGTTTCTGCTGAGTCCCGCCTCGCTAAGGACCGGTTTTAACGTGATGTGTCCCTCCTGATCTCGCTGCGGATTATCCCCCCCCCCCCCCCCACTGTTAGGATGGCCAAGTCTTGGCCTTCAGGCAGTTCCCACTGACACGAGCTGTGCTTATAGTCCAACTCGGTACGTCTGCAGCCTTATGTGACCTTTACCAAGATTAAATTGGCAGCCTGCAGTCGTCCTATCCAGTTTCATCACCAGTTGAAGATAATGATGGAGGCTTTACACCAGCCAGTTGACTCATTGTGCTGTTTTGGTTTCCTTTGTCGCAGAGAGATGTGGCTGGTGACGCCTCTGAATCTGCCCTGCTGAAGTGCATTGAGCTGTGCTGTGGGTCTGTGAAGGAAATGAGAGAGCAGTACAACAAGATCGCAGAAATCCCCTTCAACTCCACCAACAAGTACCAGGTACACCCTCCATACCCTGTCATATTACTTTAAGTGCAGTTTGAATCACATTTGACCCTTTAAGGTGTAAGAGGACAAACATGTGATTAGAATGTTTCGTAACTGAACATTCTGATGCTGATGGAACAATCAGTACTAGTCATTTAAAGCAATGGAGTTCCAGAACACTGACGTGGGGTTTTCTTCTCTCGCAGCTTTCCATCCACAAGAACACCAATGCCTCTGAGTCCAAGCACCTGCTGGTGATGAAGGGAGCCCCGGAGAGGATTCTGGATCGCTGTGCCACCATCTTGATCCAGGGCAAAGAGCAGCCCTTGGATGAGGAGATGAAGGACGCCTTCCAGAACGCATACCTGGAACTGGGAGGCCTGGGAGAGAGAGTGCTGGGTAAGAAAATCTCCCCCGCTCCCACATTCCAGTCTCTGTTGATGTTTAGGGTCCAGGAGTTGTTGCCATTGGTGTAAAGAATGCTCAAAGTCTGCTTGCTTCAGCTTCTCATTAAACTTGAATTTAAACACGAAACATGATCACAACAACAAACCAAGAAAGGTCTTATGTTTGTATAAACCATTGAAGGTTGAGAATATTTTTTTAAAACTTTTAAACCGTTTCTCCTCTACAGGGTTCTGCCATTTTTCTCTGCCCGATGACCAGTTTCCTGAAGGCTTCCAGTTTGACACCGATGAGGTGAACTTCCCCACGGAGAATCTCTGCTTCGTCGGCCTCATGTCCATGATTGACCCCCCCCGTGCCGCCGTGCCCGACGCTGTGGGCAAGTGCAGAAGCGCTGGAATCAAGGTACACCAGTCAGGGAATTCCCTCGGTCCTCTGATGGAGAACGTGCTGAATTTGCATTTGAGGCTTTAAACTCTTCGTCTTCTCTCTCCTCAGGTTATCATGGTAACCGGTGATCATCCAATCACTGCAAAGGCCATTGCTAAAGGTGTAGGCATCATCTCTGAAGGCAACGAGACGGTTGAAGACATCGCTGCACGTCTGAACATTCCAGTTCACGAAGTCAATCCCAGGTAATTCACGTAGCAGTTTTGCATGCAGTTGGGTGGATCAGGGCACACAAACTGGGGAGGATTCTCGTTCGGAAGTGCGTCGGGCTGCAGTTCTAAAATGGCGTCGTCTTTCCCCTCCTCTGTCCAGAGATGCTAAGGCCTGCGTGGTCCATGGAGGAGACCTTAAGGATCTGTCCCCTGAGCAGCTGGATGACATCCTTAAACACCACACCGAGATTGTGTTTGCGAGAACCTCTCCACAGCAGAAGCTCATCATCGTGGAAGGCTGCCAGAGACAGGTACTGAACCGCACTTAGTGAAAGCCGTTCTCACAGCTGTAAACCAGTGTCTGTTCTGGTCTGAGCTGAAAGGCAGCCAGGTGGAGACATTTTTTGTTGTGTATTCAATGAGACGTTTTCAGCCTTTTAACTGGACTGGCTCTCTTCCCCCCCCCCCCCCCCCCCCCCCCTTCCCAGGGTGCCATTGTGGCTGTGACAGGCGATGGTGTCAACGACTCTCCCGCTCTGAAGAAGGCGGACATTGGCGTTGCTATGGGCATTGCTGGCTCAGACGTCTCCAAACAGGCTGCTGACATGATTCTGCTGGATGACAACTTTGCTTCAATTGTGACTGGGGTGGAAGAAGGTATCTAAAATAAATAAAAAAAAAACCTCCCTTTACTGCAGATTTCAGAAGGTGGCAAGCTCTGTTTCTAACACGCGTTTCTTTTGTCCTCAGGCCGTCTGATCTTTGACAACTTGAAGAAGTCTATCGCCTACACTCTCACTAGCAACATTCCTGAGATCACACCCTTCCTCCTCTTCATCATTGCAAATATCCCCCTGCCCCTGGGCACCGTCACCATCCTCTGTATCGACCTGGGCACTGACATGGTGAGGATACATACATTTTGAGGTTTGATTTCATCAGTGGCGTCTCTTTGTGACTTTGGATGACTCATACGCAGTTCTTCTTTTTGCCACGCTTAAGGTTCCCGCCATTTCACTGGCCTACGAAGCAGCTGAGAGCGACATCATGAAGAGACAGCCCAGAAACCCCAAAACAGACAAGCTGGTGAACGAGAGGCTCATCAGCATAGCCTATGGACAGATCGGTAAGAGCTTGTTCTGTCCAGGGAAACCTGTGTTCTGGGTCTTCTGGAATACTACAGAGTATAAGTTGCTTAGTCACAGTTTGTGGGGGCGAGAGAGTAGGGTGTAGATATTACTGCATTTACAAATGTATATGCATCTAAAAAATGTTTTCATACTGTAGATATTACCACTGGATAACTGTTTCCTGTTCGCTGTTGCCCGCCCTCGTCGTAAAATTACTAATTGTGGATTCTAAATGCCTCAGACTGCCCTATCAGAAGCCATGCTTTACATTCCTGGCTTAAACATGTTGAATACATGGGGTTAACTAGAAAGGTGGCATGGTGTTTACCATGGGGTCATGGATGTTGACAGCTTTTGCTTAATCCTGTCTGTTTTATTGGCAGGTATGATCCAGGCTCTCGCTGGTTTCTTTACCTACTTTGTCATCCTTGCCGAGAACGGATTCCTCCCCGCGGACCTGGTCGGTATCCGCGTGAACTGGGACGACAAATACATGAACGACCTGGAGGACAGCTACGGCCAGCAGTGGGTCAGTACCTCACGCCTGTAACGTGGGAAACGGGGGTTGGGAAGAGGGCTAAAAAAGGCGTTGGAATGGATCTGTCGTTGAGGAATGTAGAGTCGTGTTGGAACACTCATTTTGGGTTTCTCCCTCTTTTCCCCCGGACCTCAGACGTACGAGCAGAGGAAGATCGTGGAGTTCACCTGCCACACCGCCTTCTTCACCAGCATTGTGGTCGTGCAGTGGGCTGATCTGATCATCTGCAAGACCAGGAGGAACTCCGTCTTCCAGCAGGGAATGAAGTAAGGCTGTGGAAAGCAGTGAGCCCATATCTGCAGGGCCAGAAGAACGGTGTGAACTAAACTAACCAAAAAAAAAATGTGCTCTTTGTCCATCTTAGGAACAAAATCCTCATCTTCGGATTGTTTGAAGAAACAGCTCTGGCTGCCTTCCTGTCCTACTGCCCAGGAATGGACATCGCCCTCAGAATGTACCCTCTGAAGTGAGTTCTGCAGCCACCTGCATGTTCAGGGTCTCCATGCACGTGTGGTCTACATTCACTTGTCCTGCCACTTACGTTCTCTGGATCTGGCCTGCATTTGAAACTTTGCTTACGTTCTTTTGCATTTTTCTGCTTTGCATCTGTTCGTCCTCAGGCCCAACTGGTGGTTCTGCGCCTTCCCCTATTCACTCCTCATCTTCATTTACGATGAAATCCGAAAACTCATCATCCGACGCAGCCCAGGAGGTCAGATTCAAACACTTGTTACTTTTCACCTCACGGAAATGGCTGCTAGTGCCCTGTGCCTTTTCCCTAAGGTCTTATGTGTATGATGAAGCCACATGATGCAGTTTCAGTGTGTCTGTGATACATGCCAGGGCTGTACGTTTACATTTTTTACAAGGAGCACATGAGCCCCTAACCTGACAAATTGAGCAGCATCAATTTTCAGGAGCAAATTGCTCCTAAAATGGCAGCACTGTAGAGCATTAGAAACCGTATTCTAAGATTAGTACCTTGCCAACGGGGTGGGTATTTTTAAGTACAAACTCAGGCTCAACATGCTAAAACCTCTTTTTATTTTTCAGGTTGGGTGGAAAGAGAGACGTACTACTAGTGCATCCCATCCACGTCACACAGTTCTCTTGCATGGTAGTCTTGCTGCTCTGAATTTTAACCTCAAGTAACTTTTGGATGTTTTGTATAGAGAATGCTTGACACAACCTGAGATCGTGAACTGAGACATTGTGTGCCTTTGTTCTGGAGAAGGACAAATTTTATACATGTTTTTAACAGTGTAATATAAAATAAACATTCAGTCAGGTCTTACTGGAGTCTCATCTTGTTTTCTTTCCTTTACACTGAAAATAGAACTGACTATTTTGAAAAATAAGGATGTCAGTATGTCATTTATGTTAAAAGGGAATGTCTTGTTGATTCAGAATTTGATGGAATTTTCCGTGTTGCATCTGAGCAGTGATCAGCTGGGGTCCAAACAGTTTTAACCACTTTGTTGTTCAGTAACTGGCTACATTCACCACAACTACAGAAAAAAACAAGGTAAATGTTAAAATCAGAATTTCATTAAAACTAAATAATGTGGAAAGTTGGCTAGTCCAGCCAGTGGTTCCATTTGTGAAATGTTACGATACCCAGAATGTTTTTGTTTGTGGAACATGCATACTTTTATAGTGGGTACAGAACAGGATGTTTCTGAGAGACATCCTGGCTTGTCATATTTTACAACTCTGCGTGTTCAACAGCAAAATACTTTTTTCTTGTAGCCTTAAGTTCAGCAATTATACGCTGTGTTGTACTTATTCAGTAACCCACTGCAAAGCTATTGCACGTGTGCCCACAGCAAATGTGGGTAGAACACTGGGTGCTACTCTAGGCGTTAAGATGTGTGGAATGTGATATTCCTGGCCATCGTGTTCTTGATTAGATCTGAACACAACTGTAAAATGCATGTTTTAAATGGTTTGCAGTCAGTTGCATAACTGAACACTCAGAACCTCTAGTGCAGGGCTGCCCAGTCCTGTTCTTGGGAATCAGCTGTCACTCCAAGCCCGACAAAGCACACACCACTCAACAGCTAGAGCTTGTGTAGAGCTCGTAATTGGTAGAACCAGGTGAGCCAAATTAGAAGTACATACAGGATGGCAGATCTCCAGGAACAGGGTTGGGCAGCCTTGGTCTAGTGGAGTGGTTCTGGAACCAACCCTGTTCCTGGAAATCTGTCATCCTGTAAGTTTTCCCTCCAACCCTAACAAAGCACAGCTCATTCTACAACTAGAGTTCTTGTTGACCTAATTAGTAGAGTCAGGTGTGCCAAGTTAGGGTTGAAATTAAAACCTGCAGGATGATAAAAAAGCTGTTTAAACAGGTCATCCCTAGCAGAACCACGTTTGCTTTTATTCTGTGCTTCAGCTGTTGAACAGGAAAGTCTACTAAATGTTTCCATTTTACTTTCAAAACCAAGTTTGAAATTCTCAATCCTGTGCACTGAGCTGATGTGAACACTGAGCGTTCAAGAGTTCTCTGCTTCCCTTCCTGGAATGGAGAAACAAGCTTTCCCTTGCTCACAGAGATTGCCATATAACTAGTCTCTGTAGTATTTGTATTAATCAGTCTGATATGGGATGTAGTGCTCTTAACAAGGTCCATTTTAGTGCACTTCACAAAAAAAAAAGGAGTAAGAAGGGAGAGAATGCCATCCAGACTGCAAAAATAGGCTTCTGTCTGACCCATAAAGACACTGATTTATTTAGCTCACATACTGCCAATACAAATGAGTGCAAAAGGAAAAAAATAAAATAAAAACAGGAAAAAGATCAAAGGTCTCACTCAGATCTTCATCAGTGCTGAAAAAAGGGCAACCGTCACAAGCTCTTAAAGAAATCAGCTGGGATTTGTAGTCTCAAGCCAGTAAACAATCACCTTACAAGTAGACATTAAACGATGAACAAATATGTAATCATATTATTGGAAATTGATTATAGGAGACAAGGTAATTGGAGATAGGCACACTATCATGAATGGCCAAGTATAAAATCGACAATTAGTTAATTGGTAATTACTTTAAGAAGAGGACAAAATTACTGACAAATGTATACACGTGCTGTGGAATAAGACATGGTCAAGATGAAGCAGAGAGAAACCAAAAATAAATTATATATATATATATATATATATATAGACACACACACACACAGGCATACACTTAAAAAGAAAACCTGAATAAATGAGTGGAGAAACGACAAATGCAGATGCTTCCATACAGGTGTACTGCATGATATAATTAAGCAATTATCATCCTATCACTCTCTGTGCCATCTATAAAAATGCTGAGTAGGCCTGGTTGACCTTGGTTTTGGATCAGGATGGCGAGAGGAAAAGATCTAAGTAACTTTGCTGGCGGGTTCCTTACTGGGGCACGAAGCGCAGGACAGAAGCGATGCTTGTAGCATGATCAGTAGTCCCTGCATGTGTCTTCACGAACCAATTTATCATTGTGGTTCTGACCTCTTTAATAAACAAAAAGGGGAGGATCTTGAAAAATATCTTTAAGTTTGCAATCACTTTTCAAGATATACCAGTGGTTTGATATATCTCTGACAGAGGAGTACAAATATTAGGAAAAGATGAAACATCACACTGATGGTAGCAGAAGCAGTAATGTGTGACCTATGCTTGACTTAATACAGGGAAATGATTGTTGATTCACCTCCATTATATATAAACATGATATTATTTTTTCATGATGCGACCAATTTAGAGAAAATTGAAAAATAAACATTTCAAATGGCAAGGCAATTATCCAAGATAGATATCCAAGCCTCTGCTTTTGCATCTATGCCTGTATTTCTGACAATCTGCAATTCCAGGGAAACACGGCAACAAAAAGCGTATTTTATTTGGTTAAAAGGAAAATGTATTAATTCTTGCACATTTTGTCAAGTGGTTCAGCTCAGTCGAGCTTCCCTGAAGACACAAGCAGATACCATGCTTCCATATCGCTCCTAAGGAAAAATACATATTTAGAGAAAAGAGGGCCAATAAGAGACCCTTGTAAGGGTTAATTTTTCACTTTAGTGTGCCCAGGGGACCCTCTTCCCCTTTACAAACAGACCTGTTTAATGGGAATGATCTGAAGCTTCACATCAGCAAAATGAAGTAGAGTTCCTCCATTCCATAATGTCAGGAAAGACAAATGACAGGTTTGGAAATACCATGAAAATACAATTACTATAAATGACTGACTGCACATCAGATTCAGACCATGGTATGGCAGATACAGTACATGGTATGGCAGATACAGTCCTTGGTATAGCAGATACAGTCCATGGTATGGCAGATACAGTCCATGGTATGGCAAATATAGTCCATGGTATAGCAGATACAGTCCATGGTATGGCAGATACAGTACATGGTATGGCAGATACAGTCCGTCCATGGTATGACAGATACAGTCCATGGTATGGCAGATATAGTCCATGGTATGGCAGATACAGTCCGTCCATGGTATGACAGATACAGTCCATGGTATGGCAAATATAGTCCATGGTATAGCAGATACAGTCCATGGTATGGCAGATACAGTACATGGTATGGCAGATACAGTCCGTCCATGGTATGACAGATACAGTCCATGGTATGGCAGATATAGTCCATGGTATGGCAGATACAGTCCATGGTATGGCAGATATAGTCCATGGTATGGCAGATACAGTCCATGGTATGGCGGATATAGTCCATGGTATGGCAGATACAGTCCATGGTATGGCAGATATAGTCCATGGTATGGCAGATATAGTCCATGGTATGGCAGATACAGTCAATGGTATGGCAGATACAGTCCATGGTATGGCAGATACAGTCCATAGTATCGCAGGTCCAGTAAATATGTAGGGCTGCGGTGACCCGGGGACATTCATTACTTTGTACAGGCAGACCTGAGGCAGCCCAGGCAACTGCAGGAGCTGCCAATGCAGCTTCTTTTTCTTGGTGGTATCCAGGCGCAACCACTTACATGCACAGGGCAGATGCTACTTCCACAAAAGCAAGGGCCTGTTAGCTAGAGGTGATGTATGATCTTGTTAACATGGCTGCCTGAGGATATTTATAAATGGACTGCATTTATATAGTGCTTTTATCCAAAGCGCTTTACAATTGATGCCTCTCATTCACCAGAGCAGTTAGGGGTCAGGTGTCTTGCTCAGGGACACTTTGACACGCCCAAGGCGGGGATCGAACCGGCAACCCTCCGACTGCCAGACAACCGCTCTTACTTCCTGAGCTATGTCGCCCCCATATTTATACCGTATGCCCACAGGTTAATGCCAAGACAGTCATACTGGCAGTGATATAGTCCAGTTTCTTGGAACTACTTGTTTTCATTGACAGAACACCTAATGTGAACTTATGGTGTTCTGCTTTCGGTTACTCTTAATGAAGTTACTGAGAGACCTTATGTGCACTGTTCATTCAGAACAATGTAGTCCTTACTTCTGAACATAGAAAACCAAGGATTTTTTTTAACATCCAGGCTGCGTTGCTTTACTCCTGAAATATTAATGCTTTTAGCTCAGCGATTTTCATAGCCAGAGGGAGTTGATTTATGGAACATCAAATTAAATAATGTCATAATTAAACTAACCAGACTTTTAATTTCTGAAGCCACTGAGAATCATCTTCAAGGCCTAATGATTATATATATATATGTCTGCAGGCCTCGACAGATTGACTGCCTGCAAGCAGGTACTGTACACTAGTGACTTGAAGTCAAAGCAGGAATGAAGTAGGATCAGCCAGATTGGAAAGTTAATTTGTGGTTGTGCTCCACCCTCCAGCAGGGATGTGTGAGGGAGTGAGCCTACCTCGTCTGGGTGTTTCAGGGTGTCACTGAGCAGCACACACATTCCTTGCAAGGGAGGAATGTGGTTGGCTGTAGTCTCTACCCAGTTCTCATTGCTGTGTTGGAGGAATAACGGACATTTGTTTGTTTAAAAAGAAGCAAAACTACCCGAATCAGGGCTGCTGAAGTTGCTTACAGTGTCTTCCATGCTCACACATTGATTGCCTTCGCTGGAGGCAGAGCAGCCTTGAAACGGCTTGTGGATTAAGTGCATTCTAAAACGAAGCTGTCTTTTACGGACTTCATATTACAACTTAACCAAAAATGAACTGTTGTGTACTGGTTTGAAATGGGCTTTGCAAATCAATCTTGGTGTTATTACTGTTATATATTATATGTTAAAAAAACACAGGCTGTTGTAATATACAGTAGCTACAGTAAAACTTGTGAACTGGTTGGCTGCCATCCCCATAGGCATTCACTTCGCAGAAGTATGATGGGTGATGGGTGTAAGTTTAACAGGCACAAATCTGCGTGTGTGGGTGGGGGGGGGAGTCGGGGGGGACGGCCGGCGGTTGGGGGGAGGCATTTATACATTTCTAAGATTTTAAATAGATTTTTCCATCTGTAATTCATCCTTTTGTTTTTGTTTTGTTTTGCTTGTAAAATGTAAAAGAGATGTAAAATAAAATGTATAAATGTAATGTCTCTCACAAAGTACATGGGTATTTAAAATGTACAATAAATTAAAATGCTGAGAGCTTTTCACAAGAGGAGAAAAGGGCTCACTCGGATCACAGTAAAATTCATTCAAGTATTTTCTATTGATTTTATACCAAACCCTTTTTTTATTTCTACTTGCCCTAGGTGTTTTAGTTATAACTAAAAAAAAAAAAAAGAAAAAAGAACCAAACCTGAAAGCTGAATGTGAAGTTTGGGTTCGCTACAATTTTGAAAGCGTCACACTTAGCAAGCTTACAAATTGATAAATACTGATACTCTGTGTGTAACTAAAGTAGTTAGCATGAGTCCTGTTATACAGTGTGCTTTGCACAGACTGGTCTCTCAACATGATCATTTTGTAAGTGCAAAATATTACTCTGTACATTTGAAGTAATTTGTACGTACAAGATAATTCACTGCACCGAGGGTTCACTGCAATGCGAGGATTATATATAGCTATATTTAAAATCCTTGCACTTCTGGGCTTCAGCGTTTTATTATTTGAAAGTAATTCATCAAATTATTTTCAAGCGTTTTCGAGGAGTTCAGACCTAATGAAAGGAGACAGTCTTTCATTCCCACTAACCGCTTCGGTCATCTAGTTGGGTGAATTACGATTACAGTGAAATACCTCAGCAACAGAAGCATGTGTTTGTGTTTTTGTGCAGCAGCTGGGAACTGCTCAGTACCAGCCTCAGTTCTCTACATTAATCAGGCAGTACATAATGGTGAAAGACAGACAGACAGACAGACAGACAGACAGACACACACACACACACACACACACACACACATGCACACACGCACACACACGCGCACACACACACACACACGCACAAAGGCAGACACACACACACATACACACATGCACACAGACACACACGCACACACTTTTTCCTCACTCACCACACATTCCATTATAATTTCACTTTCATATATTGAAAGAATCTTACCAAATAATACTATATCTATACTCATAACTGGAAAAACAAGGCTATATTTTAGCCCATTCTCAGAAAGCTATTTTTCTCCAAGTCTAACAGTTTTTTTTAATGGATATATGTCCTCCTTTTTGATTATTTGTATATTTAAATGTCACAATTCATTTAAATTGGTTAGCTTTGTGGAGCGAATGTGCCCCATCTGCTCATACTGAAAAACCTCCTGGAATTCAAAGGCAAGCATAATTCATCCAGCTGAGCCAGGAAATCCAGGCCATTTGCAGAAATCCACTGCAGAGCAGTCCATAGTAGTCAAGAAATGAGGAAAGTGTCACTCATCAAAATAAATTGAAAAGGTATAAATGCATAGGTAATTTATGATCCTCTTTAGCAAATGGAATTAAATATTGAAAATCAAATCTTGTGGGCTTGTTTGACCTTGAGATGTCTTGGCAATTGAACAGGTGGAGTATCATCTGCTCAATTTTCAGATATTCTCTTTAAAATCTATACATTATTAATCAATGTTAATTACACTGTGACCAAGCATTTAATCTTTGCTTGCACACGTTAACTTGTGAGGTGCTTTAAGCACTGAGGAGAAACACTGGCATAGTCTACAAGCATAAAGGAAGGAAGTGAGAGGAAGAGAAAAGAAACAAAGGCTGTTTTGTCCCTAAGGAGAGCAGTGATCATCTCACACATCTTCTGTCTAGAGGGACTGAATTTTGAGAGACAGTCATCGCCTAATAAGAATAAGAAAGGAATTAATGTGAATCCTTATTTCCTAATTAAGACAAGAGCCAGGAAAATTAGAGTCATCTGCGATAGCACTCCCTCACAATTAATTGTTTTCTTCCCGTGACTGAAACGATCTATTTTACATTCACAAATGAAGACTTGAGCTGCGTCAGAGAGGCCGTCGCCGAACGGGCGTCCAGTTTTTTTGGCTCGTGTTTTTTTTCTTTCCGAAGCCTTGTCCAAGCCCTCCGGTTCCGCCTTCATTAGATGATGAAGTGAAGCGCAGCTAAAGCCCCCGTTTCCCTGTCCTGGGGAAGTTTATTGTTTCTACAGAGTGCGCCTTGGCAAGCCCTGCTAGAACAGCGCTAGCCAAAGGATTCTAAAAGAGAAGCAGTGGCCTAGATGAAGGAGCAGGAGGTGGATCAGGGTGCGTGCTTTCACGAATAGAGACTGAAGATCAGCTGTGAACAAAAGGCTCCAGTGCAAACTGTTCAAAAAGACATGGAGAACACCCTCATCTGCACCTTTATCCTCCTTTTATGGTTCCACGTTTCATTCAATGTAACAGGTGCAATTCAAGCTGATAAGGGATATAAACATTTTGAAACTTGGGTTTACACACACAGGTAGTTTACCCTTTCAGAAGTGGAGGTAGTTGACTCTTTTCCCGAGACACATACCAATCCCAGTTCCTTGTTTACAAAAAAGTAATACTGAAATAAAAAAATAAAAAAATAAGTATAGTAAAAGTATAATAAAATAGTATACTAATACGTATAATAAAAGTATATATAAAAATATAAGGAACATAAAATTATTTAATCAATGTTATAATACATTTTACACAGAAAATGTCCCTGTTGTTGTCACATTTCAAAATGTAATTGTATGAGTACAAAGAATATATTGTATATTTAGCATTATTTTACAGAAACAGTATACATAATACTATGTGTATGAGATATGATGATAGTTTGTATGTTTATAAAACATTGTTTGTATGTTCAAAATATAAATATTTTGACATTATTAAAACAATTAGCCTTATATTTAAAAAGTGTTCCTTCCCCTGGACTGTAATTTTCCTGCACTGTTGTGCTGAAGGTGTGTCTTAATGACAGTGCTGCTCAGAGCCGTGGTGTAAACAGAGCGACAAAGAAAAAGATTACCGGAGGTGCACTTTCATAGGTTTGCAGGAAAAACAACTGCTGCCTGTCCCACAATGCAGCACTGCAGAGACAGTGAGCAGGCCTGTCTTTCCCACAGGTACAGCTCTCTGTATGACTCTCTCACCCTGTCTCCTGGAGCTTTGCCTG
This sequence comes from Anguilla anguilla, assembly GCF_013347855.1. Lineage (NCBI taxonomy): Eukaryota > Metazoa > Chordata > Actinopteri > Anguilliformes > Anguillidae > Anguilla > Anguilla anguilla. Next base: position 26,877,847 of record NC_049215.1, on the reverse strand, counting down.
GCTGTATTTAAAGGATCTAGCATCATCTCTTTGGGAAGAATAACAGTGTTTAAAGTGTTAGAGTTTGTTGGGGCCTGTGGCAAATTATCACAATAAAACGAGACAACAAATGCTGAGGTGATATGGAGGCTACAGAGATTTTATTAAGCGGAAATGTATTCGGTAATGAAACCCTGCGGAAATGTAAATGCACGTTAAACTTTATTTCTTCATCTTTAATATTCTTCTTTGTTTCACACAATGTTGTTTCTTAGCGTCTGCAGAGGCTTACTTGTTACACCAGGGGGAATACAATGTGATTTGATGGCTATTTCTAGACATTGCCAGAGGCTACAGGGTCAAAAACATGAACAACGAGCTGTTGTTGGGACTTACGAGCAAAGTGTACATGAAAACTTAAATAAGGTCAGGTTTCCAAAACTAAAAGGAAAAAAAAAAAAAACCGAATGTTATGATTCTGATAACAGGAATGACATCTTAATTTCACCACGGCACAAACAGCATCAAGGGCATATATTTAAATTCTAATTGAGATCCTCTCCCTTTCTTTTTCAGTGCACAGATCGGCTGTAATTAGTCATTAAGTCATAACTTAATTAATGTCTTTAATCTAATTAAGGAGATTTGTACCCGCGAGCTGTTTTATGGGACAAGTAGTTCCCATTATAAATGTCATTCTGTTATCCCTCGGTGAAAGAGTGGTGGTGGCATATTCCTATCAGCAGGGCTTTAATCTCTCCCTCTTCTCCCCGCTCTCATTTCTGTTGTTATCGATCCTTTCATCCTCATGCGGCATCATTCTTTATTTCTGAATAAAAGCATCTTGAGCTGAATCACAGGTGTTTTTGCCAGGCAAAGGGAGCACCCCAGCCCACCGCCCCCCCCCCCCCCCCCCCCCCCCCATTCATCTTCTCCATGGTTCAGTGTTGTCGGCAGCCGCTTTGAAGCTGAAACTAAAAATATTTTCCTCACGGGGGGTGGGGGGGGGGGGGGCGTTTGGGGGCCGCGGGAGGCAGCGCGCATACGCTGCGTGGGGAGGGGAGGGGAGCGGTAACGAGGCGGCCTAACGAGCTGACCTCACCTCCCGCACCCCGAGCGGCGCCCGCGGCGGGCGCTCGTCTGTTCGCGCGGCCTGTTGCCATGGCGACGTAGCGCCCGCCCGTGGGTTAATGAGGGAGTTTATATATAGCGTCCTGAGAGACACCTGGTCACACTTGCCCCCCCCCCCCCCTCCCCTCCCCTACTGCGCCTGGCTTGGCTGAATGCTCCCCTCCCCGCAGGATGGGTTCAAAGGGAGTGACTGGTCATCAACAACAGCTGGAGCAAGGCAGAGGTGCCAGCTGTGTAGACTGAGAAAAAGGGAGAAAAGAAGCGAGAGCTTTTTCTCTATAGCAGGCAGACAATACATATAAAACGTGTTAAACATGTCAAAAGAGTGACATTTATTACGTACTGAATTAAGCTACCTACAGCTGCTTAACTCTTATTAATGAACACACAGTGTAATCTAAATGTTACTGCAGCAGTAATTGCAACAATAGTAACATTCTGAACTGGGACAATTTTGGCTCATGCTTAAAGAGTTTATTCCAGTATATTGTTGTTGTTCAGGCCACATTTTGACAACAGCATATCCCAGAAGGCATTTAAGTCCATTATGATTCAACAAGTATAAAAATGAATCGATGATAATAATAAAAAAAATATATAGAAACTGATCTCAAGGAGCCATAGTGTCATGCTTCTGTTAAAATAAAAAATATATTTCAAAATTTGAATTTAAAAATTGAAAAACAAACTATAGACCCAAAATGAAAGTAAACAATCTTTTTTACAACCAGATATCTGACTTTACTCATACATTAGCTGAAATGTAGTCACTCACCAGTGATGATTCCATTAGATGTTTTTTTTTCTAATTTTTCTAACGAGTTATGTGTCTGCCCTTTCATGTACAGCTATATTTTTCAAATATCCATTCTAGCCTATGCTTGGCCGTGAGCATCCCAGACATCTGCCAAGGGAAATCTTAAAGCAAAGTGTTTCCGCACACTACGTCTTAATGGCACAGAATCAAATAATTTTACACCGTGTGTTAGAAGTGCATCACTTATACAGCTCCAAGACAAGGTGGATCTGTGACACGCGTGTCCACGTCAATCTCATCCTGGCCACGGCTTGCCCACAGATGGGCACCCTCCCTCCCCTGGCTGTGTGCCCGAAAGGGTGTCGTGTGCACCTCACTAGACCCCAGTGATGCCTGCGCTGTTGCGCCTGCAGGGAAATAGCACCTCTGCCCATTGGCTCAATCACTGACGCAGCGAGAATAGACTCATCAGCTGTCAGTGAGATTGCATGAAGGAAGCTATAGAACAGAGTAGGCATGCTGCACTCTCCGATGTCTCATTCTGGGTTACTTCATTCATCTGTGACCTCATAATAGCACCATGGCGAGGGATCAGTGGGCTGTCATATGAATTAATGTTTGGCCACACAATACCAGACTGCCATCCTTTTTCTTCGCAGTCAAAGGAATGATTAACGAATGATGATCGAATTACTGGCAGCAACAGTACGATCATTCAATTAGTCACTCTCATGGAAACATACTGAACACAGCTCATATTCGGAATGTATAATTCAGTACTTGAATGCCATTTTATCAGTGCACAGCTAACGCTAAGCTCCGGCTTTCTGTTCACATTTCACAAGTTTATTTCTCACTTTTTCATAGCACTTATCCCCTGGTGGTGGCAGGTGTCCTTTAATTCAGGGCAACACTGCGTGTTCTGGTAATAATGCTATAAACTACTATGTGCCTGTAGGGGGTTCCTCATTAAGTTCAAAGGGAGAGAAGTCCTCATCTGCATCAGTGGCAGCACTGCAGCCGTGGGACATGGGGAGGAGGAACGAGGTGTGACCATCATTACAAAATATCTGATTGTTCTCCGGTGGTCCAGCACGTCCCGCGTCCGCCAGCAGACTCAGAATAAATGCGCTGTATTAGTGACGCGGGCTGGTGAGAATGGGGTGTGAAATAAAGGGAACAAAACTGACATATGTGGCAAATCTCAAGACGCTCCGTTTCAATGCTTCTGAGAATTTTCTCTCTGAGGTCACAAGGTTGTGAAATTGGTTAATTTTTTAGAGAGTGGTAGCCTATGTGTTTTTTCTTTTCTTTTTTCTTTATAATGCCTTTCCCAGGGTAGGCTGCGGTGCATGCTAGAACTGTCCCCCATATTCCTGTGGAATCATACACTACAGTGCAGACATGAGAGGGATCTGAGAGGGATTCCCTTCCTATGAAGCTAGACTAACTTACACGTCATCATCTTTGTTACAATAATCATTATTTGATGGGGCCTGTTCCAGCAGTGTGTGTGTGTCTTAGGTTACAATGCTACATGTCGATGTGGGTGGGCTTCAAGAAGAAATTTACTACAGGTGTAATTATCATCAGTGAAGCCGCCGTTTCATTCTGTTTTTTGTATGTTTTCATTCATGTCTTATTTATTTTAATTATCCATGGCTGTGTGTAAATTAGGGTTTTAACTGTTAGTCAGAGCCACTGCAGAGGAATGCCCATGCCTGGATCTCATAGGCTTTCATATGTTCTTACAAACAGACAAAAAAGAAAACCTGTGATGACAATAATTTAACGATTAAGCACTTTTCATAAGTGTGCAATTATTCAACATGTAAGCAGTCCAAGAAACCAATCAAAATCCTAGAACTGAACATAAAAAACCCGACAAAGTCTACAATAACAAACACATGGCAGTAAACTAAAATATTGTAACGCTTTACATATTATGCGTTGATAGCAATATACAAAATACATTGTTTTAGAGTGTTTCCAAAAACTCAAGTTGCTCAAGGAGCTTAGAGTCCAAGGAGGTGAGCTGGAAAAAGCTCAGAATCCATAAGGAAGCAGGAACATACTGGCTTCTCGATTTTGTGCATCATATACTTGTCCACGAGGCAGATAACTGACAGTGACAGTATCACTCGTCCCTAAAAGCAACAAAAAAAGAAAATAATTTTAGCAACAGACAGGACAGTCTGGTTTACACTTCGGTTTACACAAAGATTATTTTTTCAGTGCCAAGCTGCTGTGGTCCAGGAATAATATATTGACAAGATAATAAATATGCAAGCATATAATCACACTACTGGAACAACCAGCCATAAGATGTACGTTTAAAATATAAAAGCTGCGTGCTGTTCAAATGTAGTGTTTTTTATAATAAAATTGTGTGCTGAAAAAATAGTCCATGTTTTAGTTAAAAGACCTGTGACTAAGAGCGATTGTTCGACATCTGTGTGTGGGATTCGTTTCTCGCTTCTCATCAATATATAAGGTTGGCTGGTTATTTCTCTCTTCTGTGGCCTCATATCCAAAGCTGTCTTTATCGCCTCTCTGGCCCCCCGGTGGTGGAATTTGGTAACTGCACCCACAAGACAACCAAATTGCCTACCTTCTGATTCTTGCATAAGAACTACCTGTTCAGGTTCACAGAAGCTGTATGAATCCAATGTCCTGCACCCATATGCCATTATTAGGCTCTATGTGCGTATCTGCATGATGCAGGTATGTTGTCAGTACCTATATTATGCTTTAAATCATGGTGTGACTGCTTGTTATGGTATCCTGATGGCCTTGTAAATCATAATGGATGGTAAGCATTTGCCAGATAAATAAATATTAAAACCATATATCTGCACATGAGAGGCACAGGCCAGCATTCAGATATGGAGCTCATGAAAACCTCCCACAGTTACTCCCGCACCACGCCTCGTCAGAGCAACGCTATGGCAACATGAGTGGGAACTGGTCCATAGGGGCCCTTCTTGAGTGCAGGGGCCCTTCGTGTAGGCAGTCTGAGGGACGGATGTGGTCATGCATCCTCCTCATGCAGGGAGGATGTGGGAAAAATGAACAAACGCAGAGTAAAAATGGAGAGGCATATATTCACTCTACACTATGTAGGCAGAAAGAGCGATAAATGTGCATTTAGTCTTTATTTTTCTGCTTATCATGCACTATTGCTTAAAATATATTTTGGCCCCTTTCTGAAGCCCTTAAGATTCATCTTTTGGTAAAAAGTAAATGAACTGTGGGAATAGAAGCTTGTTCGAGATTAGGTGTACATAATTTCACCCGTAAAAAATGAAAATCATTTTTAAGCAAATCTACTCTATGTTGGTTGCCACATATGCAGGTTTTTATTCATTCTTTCTTGATGTTCACCAGCTTTGGAAATTAACAGGTTAAATAACCTTGTATCCTTATTCCCATTCACTTATCCAAATCACCCAAGGGTATATTGCACACTAGTGTATTGTTATGTACAATGCCACATTTGTCACATAATAAGATACTTTTCACAGTTAGCCAAAATAACAGGAACTGAAAACAGAATAATATTTCTGCCACTCCCAATGACTAGTGATTTCTGAAAATACCTGTAGTTACCTCTCTCCCCCAATGTGTTTGCATGTCAGCACTGCTGACCTCTGACCCCTCCTCACATGGCTATGAACAATGGGAAGGCTCTCCTGAATTCCTCTGTTAGGCAATCGTGTCAGCTTGAGCCAGCCCAGCCCTGGCCTGCACCCTGAAGTGGTGAGTGCATGAATGGATATGGGGTTTAATGAGTAATCCTCTGCTGAACTAAGACTCCCAGGCTGTGGATTCTTTAACCAGTTTTTATGGAGATTTTACTCAGCTGGCGAAAGCACAGCACTTCAAAGCCAAAGTACCTGTGCTGTTAAAACAGTCATACACAGACTTTTTGGGGGGCATATGTGCAACAATAGTAAAGTAAAAACGGGCACCTGTGGTAAGCACCTTTAAAAATTAAAATTAAAAATTCCCTGCTAAAGATTCCATCTTAAACCAACCTAAGCTGGTCAAGATTGTTTAAGATGTTTTCAACACTTTTAGATGGTTAACCAGCTAACCAGCCTATATAGTTACCTAGTCCACCAGTTTGACGAGCATAGGTTACCAGCTTAACCAGTTTAGACCAGCCACAGACCAGTTATAGCCAGCTAGAAGGACAAACAAACAGCAATATTTACATAAGTTACGCTTTCCACCGCAAAATCAATCCACCGGTGTGTTAGCAATTTAGACGAACAATCGCACTTGAACACAAGAAAAACGGCCCAATCAAACCACACCTCAACAAACTGTTTCCGGATACCGCATTCACGTGATTTTCTCATGGCATTTGAGGAAGATGCAGAAGTCGGCTACTCAATTTAACAACGAAAATTAGCATACTGAGCAACGAAACAATTTCAAAACATTTCCTGATGTTGTGGGAGTGAGTGGTTTTGAAGTCAGTGGCAACCGCTGGAAGAGAAACGGTGAGTAGGCCTGACGTGGTTGATTTGTCAGCCCATGGCATAGAGTTGGTTGTGCAGTGAAAATGAGTGAGTCCGCCAGGAAGGGGCGAGGAGGAAAACAGGCGTGTGAAATGTGCTGTTCAGAAAGCATGTTGGACGTACAACAACCAAACAAATTTGCTCTTTACCAGCCAACCGTCTGAATTCCATTGTCATGAAATAAACTGCAAATTGATTTTATTTAGTTCTCACTGTAATTACTAGCCTTGGGAGTTTAAACGTTAGCCATGTTTTATTGACTGAAACTCATTTAGGCTACAGTCTTATTTGTTGTGTTTTAACTTACTAAGCCAATGGTTCTTTGTTTTCAGAAAATGTATCATGGGCAGTACAATATGTCCAGATGTTTCCATGTTACAGTTTGCTTATGTCTCTCACTAGAACTGATTAAATATGATTTTTCAATTTTACCGCCAAGCATTCCTTTAATGGATGGCTAATTTCATCGCGTTTGAAACGTTTCTGATTGCAGTTATCCCAGTAAAATAAATAAATTCATGAAAATTATTGAGGAACTGATGACTGCTGTCAAATAGTATTTCAGGTTTCTGATTTGCTCTTGTTCAGTACGTTTGTCTCCACAGCAGGCCTGCACTCTAGATAGCACTGCAGGTCTCTGCACAAGGGTGGATATGACCCTGTTTGAGTGACACAGCAGGTCCACATGAACATGAGAGCCCGTGTTTCTCTTACCAGAGCAACCTGTAGGAGTGTAGCTTCAGTATATATATATTTTTTTTTTTTTAAATCACAGATTAGTAGCAATTAGATTTAGTGTTTGTACTGGTGTATTGTTGAATATTTTCACATGTTGTATCTTCGTGTAAATATGGAATTCATTACCAAAAAACATTATATTATCAGCACTAACCCCTTTCAGGGTACAATACGATAAGTAAATATTATAGAGGTCTGAGTAACAGAATTAGTATTAACTCTGCTGATGGTGTTATGGAACAATGAGTATTGCAGAGAGTACAGTAACAGAGTAACAGTATTAACCCTGCTGGTGGTGTTGTGGAACAGTGAGTATTGCAGAGAGTACAGTAACAGTATTAACCCTGCTGACGGTGTAATGGAATAGTGAATATTGCTGAGTACCGTAACAGAGTGACAGTATTAACCCTGCAGATGGTGTAATGGAATAGTGAGTATTGCTGAGTACCGTAACAGAGTGACAGTATTAACCCTGCAGATGGTGTAATGGAACAGTCTGTGCTTTGTGGATTAGGATGAACGGAAGCATGCAGGCATGTGACTCAGCATCCTGACAGACTTGCTCCTGTAGGAAAGAGGTGGGAGGAGTGCGTTCATGTAAGAGGGAGTCTCAGCTGAGGGACTTTCTCGGGTGTGATGATTTGATCCAATGAATACAGTGCAGATGTTGTGTGTATGTGCAGCACATGTGCAGCCTCTTGGTGTGCACACTGGAGGAAGTGGGTGGCCCCCTGTCCTGTCAGTGCCGTCCTGAAAATACTCCTTCAGTCACAGAGCGTGGGAATATGTGTGTGTGCATGTGTATGTGTGCTTGTGCGCACTTACACTTGCAACTGTGTGCATTTCTTTGCATGTGGGAAAAGCAAAGTAAGAGTAACACACACTTACAAGATAAACATACGAGAACAGTCAATTGGGATATAACCCCTTTATACCTTTATGTGGAAGGAAGAAAAAAAAACAGCTGAAATGTACATTTAGAATGAGTAAAGTGAGTGACAGGGGAGAGCTCAAATATGGTGTAGCACTACTCTCTGCACTCTCCCTGTGTGTGAAAGGGCTCAAGTCCTTTGTTCAAGGGAAGCTTATGCCATTCCCACAGATGAGGTGGTGTTTCTGGAGTCTGTAAAACCAGAGGGCTCTCGATTAGCGTTTTCAGGACTGGGACGTTCCACGGCCATGTCTGAAAAAGGGCCTGGCTGCAGCTCTTTCTTGAACGAGGCGGAGCCACAATGCAAGTGTACCGCAAGCACACATGCACAGACACATGGGTGGACCACTAAATAGCTGGAATCCTATTTTTTGGCCTCACAATATTGAAAAACTGTTTCAAAGGGTTATTTCCCCCAGTGTTCCCTAAAATTTAAAAGACTTGTTTAAAAAAGTAGCATACAGTCAGTGATGTTTATTTCAAACTTTCTGTTTACTTCACAGGGAGGCACAGTGGTTGCCTCACCGCAAGAATGTCCTGGGTTCGAATCCAGGGTGTATTCCTGCCTCTAATTTGGTAAATCTTTTCACTTCAGCCATGACATAACATTTTATAATTTCTCGAATGTACTGGTTAATAGGATTCTTGTTTAAGGTAAAAAATACAAAAGAATTCAACAAAAAAAAGCCCACGTTTCATTTTCATTTATTAGATTTATTTTTGGGAAGACAGCAGATGGCGCCATCACCACATCTTTCCTGGGTGGTCGTTCCTGATAACCTAGGGGTGTAACTATACAATACTGAAAAACAATACAATTTCTCTGAATTTATAACAGTATGATACAATTAATGACTAATCACAATACGATGTCATTAGCTGCAATGTGAATGTGAACATTAGATTTGACAGATTCCCCCTACCCCACCAACTCTCAAGAAATCACTGTAATAATAGTATACATTTCAATGTTAAGTGCCTTTAACTTCAGTGCCTCAATCTGCCTAAACAAGGTTTGTCATGTAAATTAACAAGTTGTCGCGATACAAATTATACATATCACAATGATGCAGTTGCATTGTGACGTTTGCCTTGCGATGCATTGATGCATCGGTTTTATTACTCACCCAACAATGATGCATGATGGGTAGAATTTGCCTTGTTTTCCTTGATAACACTTTGACAGGTATAAAAGTGACAAAATAATACGATTATTTTGGATATTCTCACTGTATTACTGAAATGTGTAACTGGTCTTTCCCCGTTTTATAAAATACATACGGACCAAAGAAGCCCTGAAGCGATAATTTCACAAATACCTGTAAACAATACAACATATACACATTTTAATAAATGAGCATTTTATTGAATACTGTGTGGTTTAAAACAAACTCACTAAAATGTTATGACACAATCCAATATAGTTGATTTGAACACTACACTATGCATCCTAAATACAGAAAACAACAGTGAGTGTCCCAAATCTAATTCTGTGGTTATAAAGATAGAACTGCAAGTATTGCTTGAACATTCTGCATGAGCGTCCATGGAAACATGTCCCACTGAAGATCCCTTAAATGATTGTAGAAAATGGCTAAAATATAAATGAATACAGAAACTATTCCATAAAATTCATGAACAAGTCCAAGCAGTAATAAGATTACTCAATAAAATACAGCGCTTAGCATTTCTTTAAGTATTTTGCACAGCACCTCAAATATTACTATAGTACGACAATCTGTGCCTGCCTGCATCTCCAAAGCTGTAGGAAGAAATATCTTCAAAATATGTCAATCAAGTAATCCTGACAGATGACAGGAGTTCATAAATAGGTAAAAAAGGTATTTCTGAGTAAAGCTACTTACATACTGAACAATGTACAGACTTCAACTGCAAAAGGTAAGCCACTGTGTAGTTTTATGTGACTTGACAGAGGAATTATTTTAACACCAAATGCTGACAGAAGCACCGGCTGGCTGGCACACGATCCATGGAATGCTGTTATTATTATTAATTACATTTATATAGCACTTTTCCAAATGCTCAAAGTGCTTTACAGTGAAGGGGAACTCACCTCACCCACCACCAATGTGTAGCCCCCACCTGGGTGATGCATGGCAGCCAATTTGCACCAGAACGCTCACCACACATTAGTGAAGGTGGAGAGGGAGAGAACATTTATTTAGCCAATTAAGTCTGGGGATGATTTTTTAGTGGCAAGTTTTTTGCGAGAGCCAGATCTGGAATTTGGCCAGGACACCGGGGAACCCCCTACTCTTAGCGATAAGTGTCATGGGATCTTTAATGACCACAGAGAGTCAGGACCTCGGTTTAACGTCTCATCCGAAAGACGGCATCTCCTACAGCACAGTGTCCCCGTCACTGCACTGGGGCATTGGGGTTTATTTGTACCAGAGGGAAGATTGCCCCCTGCTGGCCCACCCAACACCACTTCCAGCAGCAACTCCGTATTCCCTGGTGGTCTCCCATCCAAGTACTAACCAAGCCCACAAAATGAAAACTGAAACGAGTAACAGACTGGCGCCCATTCCAGGGAACACTGTCGGATTCCAGTACAGAAGGAATCTTTAAACAGGTGTCTTTAAAAATTAAAAAATGTAAAAATTAAAAATGTGCGACGAATGAGGAGAGCGGGAATACATAGCTTGATCTATTTAGCACATTTAACACAACACGACCAGAGTAGACAGACATTTTAATCTATGATGACATCCTGAGAGTCTTTAATCTTAGGTGAAGGCTGTTGAGCTCCAGTCTACGCAGCTGGACTGAAGCATATCTGGCGATGTTTATGGCCTTCAACAGCTTTCAGTGGCTCCTGCTGGGGAAGAACTATTTTTTATGGTCATTACACACAACTTCTTATTTTTGAAATGCAGCAATAAAACACTAATTTGGTCTTTGCAAACATTGAGCACAAGCACTAAGAGTGTGTTCCTCAGATGGGAGATGAGAAGTTGTACTGCAGGGGAAAGGAAGTAATAAATGCAGTGTTTGATGGGTGATGCACAACTTACGTTATTTGGGAAGGGTACAATAATTACTGTATGTCTGGTGAAATAAACAGCATTCACGCTTCAGGCTTGAAATTATTCTTACTACCACTGCATACTAACAATTTCAGTCGTTTACTATTTCAGTAGTGCTGGATGACACGAACTTGTTCGCTGCAGTATATGAGGTAAAATGAGGATTTACCTTGTTACATGCTGTTGGGACCATTAGTTGGGAGGCTTGTCACCATTAGTAGGAGCTGGTAAAGAGTAAAAAGGGACAAGACAATTCTAAAAACCACTTTTCCATTTCCCTTCTGAAACCTGAAAAACTAGCATGAAAAAGTACAACTATTACACTAATAACTGCCAATTAATAGTAGTTCTGTCTTGCCATTTTGATGCAAACTCAGCATGAACAGTATAAAAAATGTTTTGAAATATTTGATCATATTTAAATTTACATTCATTTTTTAAATTACATTCTTTTTTGAATTTATACTGTTCCATTCCGTAAACTAAATGTCAACATGTATCAGTGGCCATCTGTTCTTGTGGAACACACCAAGTTCTTCAGAACTTTTCATCTCTATTGGAAATATACGATTAAATAGAGGACTTACTATTGAGTGGCGCAGCTTTGTCATCAATGGTATTATCCAGGGTTTCAGGAACAGTAAAACCATATTTGTTAGAAACAGCCATTTTCAGAATATACAGACCACCACCCCAGATTTGTTCATTTTTATCCCATCCAAAAAATTAATTTGTTAATGGCAATTTTTCCCCTTGCGATAAGTCCAGTTCTGAAACGTGTCGTTGTGATTTACGGGAGAGCCATTTATGAGCACATGAAAAAGCCAAAGCTTCTGGGGCGAAGGCACCAGGAGATGCACCATCACTTCATCTGACAAAAGCAACACATATGATGCGTACAGGCTGCCCTGTCGTACAGTAAGTGTTGAGCCCTGCAGCCTGGCTGGTCCTTTCTGATACACATAGTGCATGTATGCACATGCACATATTGTTTGATATATAGTTTGAAAATGTTTAATATTAACTAACCTTTGACAGGTAGAAAAGTAACAAATAGATAATACAGTGTTTGAGGTGCAAGTTATCTTGAAGGGGAAGTCTATGTATGGTGAAATAAACAGCATTCAGACAATTCTTTTTACTTGCTACCGCTACAGGCTAACAATGTCAGTCATTTACTACTTGAATAGAGCAGGATGACACTGTGGTTCCTTGTTTTAAATATATGAGTAAAAACAGGACTTACTTTGTGATGTATCTTTAGCTCCACCTTCTTTAGCAGCAGCATCATTTCCTAAATAGTACTGGGGTCATGAGAAAAAATGAGAAAACGACTAGCATGAAAGGTGCAACTAGTACGCTAGTAACGGCCAATTCATAGTACTTCTGTCCTTTTTTGCCATGTTGGGGTAAACTCAACATACAGTCACATGCACAGTTTTTAATAAAGTAAAAGTCATTTTTAGAAAATAAAGCTCACCACTCCACATTTTTTTTTGTCATTCTATCAAAAAAATAAATATGCTTTGTGCATATGACATCTTAGGAAACCCATAAAATTCCATCAGAATTAGTGGCAAAGGAAACCATCCTTTAGTGAATGTGAATGTGTTTCCACAGCTTTATATTATTCTTCTTTTAAATTCTATATTCTGTTTATCAGCACATAAATCTAGGATGCATCACCCAGTCACAGCATTGTCTGTTGAGCATTACCTCTCGTCCCACAGCGAGTCCTCACGGATTCTGCAGAAAAACAATAAAGTTAATTACGAGACAAAATTTCTGCGCGATCATTTTATAAAATGTATGCTCGTGAACCGAATTTTTTTTTTTTCCATTTAAATTTGACCTTTCATTTTACTAATACAGTGAAGTAAAGATAAAAATGCCTCACAATCTCTTTCTTTCCCCACAGAAAATGAGTTTGTGCCCAGCATACAATAGTCACAGGGCACAATGGACCTACCAGGCCAGTGTTTCAAACTAGCAGGATATTGCATCATTTTCAAAAGCATTTTGAAAAGGCCCTTTATGAAATACGTGGAGCATCTTCATCTTATGAACAACACATTTTGCTGTAGAGTGAACAATGTTCCAAAACAGAAAAATCAACGCAAAGAGAGACTTAAGAACTAAGCAGCACTGTGTACAAGGTCTCTCTCCAAAGTACACTTTGCGATTTTGCTTCTTCATCAGTTTGTCAATACTGAATGCCTGATTAATATAATAAAAATATAATAGTCGTAACTAATTGAATTCATTGTTTCAAAGAAAAAGAGACCATGAAAGAAAACAGTCTTGGCGAAATGTCACAGTCTATTGTCACATCGCGCCAGCGATAAGAGAACCTTGTGATTGCCAATACTCAGCAAAAGAACACCTGGATCAGACATTCTAATATATCCTCTGACAATACATATTACCTCCACTGTATATGTTTGTTTTTTGGGGAGAAAATACTTACCCTTCAGTTGTTTTCTTTTTATGAGTGCAATTACCCCGATGGCGATGATGATGATGAGAAATAGCAAACCAAGAATAAGTCCAACTGGAGTTTCTAAAGGCAAAAGAAATTATATGCAACAATTAATTTTATGAATACAACTCTGAGTTGTAAACAGTGTTATGGATACAATTCACATTAACTGTAAATGATTGCTTAATCACAACGATTGATATTAACAAAACAAATTATATTAATCTGTATAAATGCATATAAACAAATCCCATTGTCCTGCACCACCTTTATGGCTGCACATATGTATTACTGCACAGCATAACTCTCTAAAGGTAAAATGTTGGGAAAATAGCACTTTACTCCATCTGCTTACCTGGAAATGGGACGCTTTCGTCACTTGCAAAGCTCACAGGGTTGCTGCAGTTACATATGTAAGCTTTTCCAACCTTGTCATCAGTCTTCTCAAGTTTCAAGGTTCCATCGGACTGCAGCAATACTTCTTCACCATTTCTCCAAGCACACTGAACTTTAACGGTGGCATCATTCTTACAGGACAATACGCACGTGGATTCATTGCAGTTCTTAACAATGATTGGTTTGGAAACAGGATCTGTTGATCAAGCAAACAACAGCTGTATCATAGATAATCTAAGCAACTGTCTACACTCCATTACCTTTCATAGCGCTAATCTATAGAAGGCTGCCGATCTGAGCATGTGAATATTCAGTGTATGACTACTGCATTCATCAATGGAAAGAAATACTAGTCTGTCTGAGTACTTGATTCAATGAGTTTATGTTAAATATGATTACGATTACGATACAGGGGTACAGAAGAGACAGCTTTACTTACCGAGTAACGTCAGCGTCCATCTTTTTGTAGCTTGAATGCCATTTACATCGGATGTATAAACTCCAATAAACCTTGAATTTAATTTTGTGATCCTCATTTCTCCTGTTTTTTCGTTCACAGTTGTGGAACCTTTGAACTGGCGATAAGCGACAGTTTGCCCGCCCTCCCACTCGATTGCTTTGTCATCCCCATGTTTCCAAACGATGCGGTTGAGTGGGCCAGACAATGAGCCGGGGGATAATGTGATTTCTCCTCCATTCTTTCCATATACTTCATCACCTAAGGAAGGGGTTGTGTACACGTCATGCAAAAGCATTTCTGTTACAGGACATGTGTGTGTACGTTTGTAGCACTTTCTTGTATTTAAAGGTGAAGCGCCTCACTTAAACAGCAAGGATGGAAACAAGCAGCATCAAACTTTACGTGGCAAATCTTAACACACAGGATGCCATTACAACACTTTTCCTCATTGTGTGCGCAGAATTGTCATTGCATACACATCCACAAACTAATTCACTTAAGCACAGAGATTAATTAATAGGCCAACTATCAAGATTCCAATAAATGATGTGTGGGAATTGCCTCAAGTAATTATATTTTTACAATCAAAACACAATGGTGACGTGTGCTGAAGTCACTGGCTAATTGTATCAACAATCCAGAGGATATACATATACGTATATACAACCCTATTTTAGATGAGATTAGTTTACATTTTATTGTCAGATTTCTCTGAATTTTGTTCTGTATCACAAGCCATACTCCCTTTCATACACAGGGGGACAGGCACATTGGTATGCTGAAATGACAAACAGATGTAGGCCAGCACTTTTCATTAATGAAAGATCAATCACTTTGTCAAAGGTATTAAATCTGTTATAGCCTATTATTTCTTTCGTGTACATAGCAAACTGTTATGCCACAGTCGGGTAAGATATAATAGCCTACAAATACAACCAACTTTCTGAGCCTCTTTCTCCAAGGCAATAAGATGACCGTACTACGTTGTAGCTCAGAAGTTAAGGCATGGGAAGATTTATGTAGGCTAGACCTTAACCTTTAATGATAATTCGTTAAATGGGACAACAATTTTCATAGCCTTCCATTTGCCCAGTTACTGTTATATTTCCGCATATGCTGCCTTGTAGTGACAAAAGGGAGTTGCCCCTTTGTAGTCAAAGCTATCGTCGGTCTACGTTACCTAGCCTTGCTAGCTACATGGTTATAGCTAACCGCATTTCTTTAAATTCGGCCGTATGTAGTTTTAAATTCTACAATAACGTGCGATCGCGCACACACATAACATACACGTGCCATTTGTCGCTAGTGGTTGTTTAGGCCTAGATATTTTCAAGAACAGGCCCGAACACTGAACATTATCCTTATGTGACCGTTGATTTCCGTAGCTGACTCCTGTACATTTATAGTACAACTCACCTGCTGCTAGAATCGATGATGCCAAAACATTTAACAAGAAAACGACAAGTTTACTGGTAGGCATCGCTGTTCTGTCCGTACTGTCTACTGATGTTCTTATCGATAAAATAATCCAAGTCGCTAGCCGTAGCAACTGCTTGTCCTCCCAACCAATTTCTTCTCAAAAACGAAACTGAAACTTTTCGTCGACGTCTACTGCTTTGTTAGTCTAATTGTGAAACAAAAGGTAATGTAAATGGGGGTTAGCGATATCGTAAAAATAAAACACACTTAAAACGACAAATTGTAAAAGTTGCAGTTATTTTCCCATGTAAATAAAAGTACATAAAGCACAATTCGTAGCCGCTATTTCCAAAGTCCATGGGTCGTAGACATGCGTGTTAGATGGAGGTGCAAGCCCTGTAACGCCGAAGTAGGAAGCAAGGCTCATTTGCAGTTCAGCAACAGCTTTAGAACATAATAGCCTCAGCGGAACGAGTGAACGAGTAGGCCTATAACATAATTTAGCTAGCTAGTATCATTATCGTAATAAATGTTAAACAACATAAACACGTTTAAAGAAAAAAGGGGGTTGAGGGAAAGGGCCTCATACTCTTAATATATTTCAGAGCGTACCATTAGATTGAAGTTTTTTTGTATTATTTCTTTTGATCATATTACCATAAATACGCTGTTATATTTTAAATAAAGAGAAGGATGGTTGAATTTGTACATATTTAGCTCCATGTATAAAATGTGTTGCCATAATCAGAATTCGATTAGTCTATTAAAAAATACATGCGTGTCCTTCACTCCAAAATATACATTTTCCCTAGTAATATGTTCCTCATCGCCTTGATCTTAAGCTAGTCTGAAATACTGTCGCAGAAAGCCTGGGGCTATAACCAAAATTAAAAAAAATGAATATTGGTGTTAATGTCGCTTTATACCTTATATGGGGTAAACGATAATCTAATTATTTATTTAATGTAGATTTGATGTAATTTTCAGAGAAAATTAAGCATATTTTCACAGTCAGCGTTATGAATCCTGTCATCAATGGATTTCAAAATAAGTTTTATTTTGCGTTCAGAAGTCAATGTGGAACTCCAATGTTTTGCACTCGCACTGCAGACATGCGCAGTACAAACCTACTTCCAGGACTTCACAACTTAGGTTGGATGAGGGTGTGCTTTCGTGTCTCTAATGTGCATGTTTATGCTTTAGCGGCTAGCCTATAGCTCTCGAACAACCTTGGCTGAGTTTATTCATAAACATAAACCACGGAACATAAACCCACTATTCACGTGCTGTATGCCTCGACTGACAGGTGTGAGACCTCTGGAAAGGACGGACAAGCGCTGTGCCTTCAAAAATACATGCATTGTGTAGTTGCATATAAATTAGAAAGGTGCTTCAAATGATTATGGCAGTGTCACAAGAACCCACCTGTAGTAACACGTGGTTATGTACCAGCTTTGTAAAAAATGCAGGTCAACAGATTATTTGCATACAATTCCTGATTTGCATAAATGTACAGAAATGTGCAGAAATCCTTTCTAGGGTGCAATTTTTTTAATTATTATTATTAAAAAAGACTTCCCAAATTGTCCCAGTTGCTTTTTTCACGTTTTTCTGATTAATGCCAGAAATATTCATAGTGAAGCACTGATTGCCTGTTTGTAAATGGCACTATACAAAGCTAAGACTGACTGCTTGATACCCAGCATCCCTAACTTGCTCTGATTGGCACAGTACATTGACAAGCTACAAATTCAGCCTGTGTAAACTCCAGAGTAAATGGAGCAATGTCTGTTTGCAGTTATATGAATAAACATGATTAAATAAAATCAAGGTACTGCCACAGTGTAGTACTGTACCCTCCTGTCCTCATGGCCAAAACCCGATTTTGACCACATTCTTGTAATTTACTGAATAATCTGTCTGCTGTGCTCTAAGTCTGGTCATAACAAACCTTCTTCATCTGATGTGGATCACACCAGTGAAATTGATTATTTATGTAGATCTGATGCAAATCTCATCTACCATAAAGTGACCCGTGCCTGACACTGGAATCTATACATGAAACACATTAGGGGGGTTTGCCAGCAGAAATATGAGTAAAAATAAAAATAAAAAAAATGTAGACACAGATTTAGATTTTCCAGTGTGTTCAAATCTAACACGACTAGTTTAAATATTTATTTTGAGTTATTTTCACAATGTGCTCGGGCGTTATGGCCAGATGGTTTGTGGTCCCTGTTTTTAGTTCCATCAGATTTCTAGAAGTTTGCCCACTTGGACGAAGAAGTCAAGCAACCACCCAAACTCTCCAAAGTCTATGTGACAATGACAGCCATTTACTGAAAGGGAGGGTCCTCTTCCACCACAAGGGCCTGATTCAGTGCTCTATCCACGACCCATCTCAGGTGTGATTGGTACTAGTAAAACATGGCTTTTTACTGTGCATTGGAGAATTCTTTTGTGTTTATTCAATGTCTTTATCACAGAAGAGTACACTACTATGAGCCATCACTGGCCACCATGTATTACTGCAGGGGGTTTATATTGGAGTACACTTATTCCTATTGTTACCAGTAGGAGGTAATGCATGGCTCCTAGCTGAGGCTGAACACAAGTATTGACTTTAAGGGGCAGTTCACACAAAAATGAAATTAAGGTTTGTTTCCACCAACCCAGAGTACTATCTGTCCATTCAGATAGTTTTGCTGAGATTTGACAGGTTTTCTAGATATCCACTGCAGCTCACCCTGATACAATGGACCTCAACATATCCATATTTGTGCAGAACACTGCACAAAAAATGTACATTTCAAAAACTCCACAGCAACATGTCTTTCCAAACATAATGCCATGGTTACTCAAGAAAATCCACAGAGCTTAATTTGTTCTATCGAAGTACAACTGGTCATTTACAAGGCTCTTCCCTTACCACCTTTACTTTGTGTGAAATGAACATCTTGTCAAGTTCACATTTCAGCTGCAGTCCTTTACTGACCTGAATTCCATTTATGTGGTAGTCAAAGCTCACAGTATCAGTTGCCCAAGGAATAATAAACATAACAGTGGCATGAACAAGACCAGGTCAACACCTAGTATATGGCTGGACCTAACAGACGTGATCCGGCCGACCGATGGTGTAACTTCATAACTCGGCTGACCAATGGTGTAACTTCATCACTCAGTCACTCACTCAGTCACAGACATTCCTGTTTGTAGGGCTGTCAAGTCTCTCTCTCTCTCTCTCTGAGGTGGGCGTAACTATCGAAGAGATACTCATGGCAGTGGGAGAAAAAGTAGGGCATGATAGTATCGACTCGGCTGTAGTTGTGTTTCTAAAAACCGAAAATCTCTTCAGTCAGATGATTGAAAATGGTCTCTGGGTGAAGGAGACGTTCGTGCAAATAACGCCGCAGTCAGCACCGGCCACAAAAGTAACCATTTCAAATGTTCCACCTTTTATTAAGATCGGGGCGATTGAGAAGGAACTAAATAGATTTGGTAAGTTTTCAAGCGCGTTAAAAATTATTCCACTCGGGTGTAAAAATTCTGCGCTAAAACATGTTCTGTCTTTTCGCAGACAAGTATTTATGTTTTTAAGCTCGCCCACAAAAACATTAGATGTTTCGTTCCGTGTAAGTCATGGAGAAACATCATATATGGTGTATGCAAGCACTGACAGCTTACGCTGTTTTGAGTGTGGCAATATAGGCCATAAAAGATTTGTTTGTCTGCATAAGGAAAAAGAGGGAGAGAAGGGTCGATCGACGGGAGAACAAACACGGAGTGATAATGGGTTGGCTACAGGGAGTAGGCCCACGGTAGTTACAGAGAAACCATTTTCTGGAGACTCCGTTGAGTCCGTAGACCCGGGAGAGGGACCTTCCTCTGCACAGGAGGTGAATGCAGACCCGGGCGAAGTACTGTCAGTACAGGAGGAGAGCACTGACCCGGGCGAGGGTCCCTGCTCGGTACAGGAGGAGAGCACTGACCCGGGCGAGGGTCCCTGCTCGGTACAGGAGCAGAGCACTGACCCGGGCGAGGGTCCCTGCTCAGCACAGGAGGCAAGTAAAGATTTACTGGGCTTGGAGCATTTAAAACAAGTTGACAATGAGAGGGAGGGAAATAACGTGTTAATCGTGGAAGGGCAGAGTAGTAGTAGAACAAAGTTCAGACAGAATGCAGGAAACGGTAGAGGTTGCGGATGAAACAATGGAAGAAGAGGACAGGTGGTCAGATGGTTCTGATACTTCTTGTAGTCAGACAAACGAAGGGAGTTTGTACTCGGTCGACCAAATTAACGCGTTCCTGGATAAAACTAAGGGAAAGACGGTAGAATTAGGATGATTCTTCCTCGATCTCGACAAGTTTGTGGTTTCGGCTATAAAGGCACAGAAAAGCGTTGGTTACGATGTCCTTGATAGGCAGAAACGTTTTCGCTTGAAGAAACACTTAACAACTATTCGGAAGGGGAAAAGTGTTAACGCTACTGGCTACTAAGGGTTAAATCGTTTAAAAAACTTGAATGAATGCACATGGGTTTGTGGCTAGTTTCTTTACGTTTTCTTTTCCCTTTGTTTGTCTGTTCTTTCTCTACTTCTTATAAGTCTCTGGAGGTTTTAAGGATAGGATCTTTAAATGTAAACGGAGCTAGAGATAAAGAGAAACAGGCATTGTTATTCGAGTATATTAAAATGAAACAAACGCATTTAACTTTTTTATAAGAGACGCATAGCGATAAAAACAATGAAGCCGAGTGGGGATATTTTGGCCCCTTTCTGAAGCCCTTAAGATTCATTCATCTTTTGGTAAAAAGTAAATGAACTGTGGGAATAGAAGCTTGTTCGAGATTAGGTGTACATAATTTCACCCGTAAAAAATGAACATCATTTTTAAGCAAATCTACTGTATGTTGGTTGCCACATATGCAGGTGTTTATTAATTCTTTCTTGATGTTCACCAGCTTAGGAAATTAACAGGTTAAATAACCTTGTATCCTGGATCTTATTCCCATTCACTTATCCAAATCACCCAAGGGTATATTGCACACTAGTGTATT
This sequence comes from Anguilla anguilla, assembly GCF_013347855.1. Lineage (NCBI taxonomy): Eukaryota > Metazoa > Chordata > Actinopteri > Anguilliformes > Anguillidae > Anguilla > Anguilla anguilla. Next base: position 26,856,925 of record NC_049215.1, on the reverse strand, counting down.
GTTATGTACAATGCCACATTTGTCACATAGTAAGATACTTTTCACAGTTAGCCAAAATAACTGGAACTGAAAACAGAATAATATTTCTGCCACTCCCAATGACTAGTGATTTCTGAAAATACCTGTAGTTACCTCTCTCAATAGTGACAGATACATTAAGCCAGTGACATCAGAGGGCAGCAGTGTAGTATAATGGGTAAGGTTGTACCCTTGAGCAAGGTACTTAACCTGTATTGCTTCAGTATATATCCAGCTGTATAAATGGTCATGTAAATGCTACGTAAAAGTTGTGTAAGTCGCTCTGGATAAGAGCGTCTGCTAAATGCCTGTAATGTAATCTAATTTAGGTGAGCTGGCATACTGAAACAAAGTTGTCTTAAACCTGTTTTGAAAGAGTAGACTATTGCAGACTGCAGGTCTTGCTGCATTCACTACTGAACTGAATTACATTACTAAACTGGTGAGACACCTACATTACAGGACACAAATGGAAACCAATTAATCTGCTTACTTAAGGGTTTCATGTTAGGAAATTAGCTGCAGAAGATGTGTACATTCATATGCAAAGTTTACCAAACTCAGTGAGAGTATAGGCCTCCACTGCTGAAAGCTCAAAAGCAGAGAATCTCAAGCTCTGCCACAAACTTGGTCATTTTGTCTATATTTTTGTCATTGAAATTATATTCTAATTAACTTTGTGACTTTTTATGTTTTTTTCCCCCCTTTCTGTTTTGCTTTACATATAGTGCCTTTTGTGGTACTATACACACCAGGAGCACTTCCACTGAAGGCCATGCAACCCTCTGACAATCTCATGCACTTCACAATATCATATCCTACAGTCCACATAATACTACAGCTACAGGAGAGATTTAGTGGCGATTGGTGGGGATGAATATCACTCTGATGACAACAGATAGCCTCTGGATGCCTGTGGAAGATAATGTGTGGAACTGTTCTCTAACACTGTGAGGAACAAGGGAGGTATTGCAGTGACACTCACTTGTGATGAAGATGGTTACATCAGAAAGAATTCCACAATACTGGAGACAGACATGGAAGAGGAGTCTGCAACCTCAAAGATTATAAAAACTCACTTTAGGGCAAAGTACGGGTAAAGTATCTTTGCTGGGACCGTGATCAGTCTTTTCCATATTACAGAGCTGAGAGCAAAAGTACAAAGTGTAGCACATTGTGGCTGATGAATGATGCTGGGTAACCTCAGTCAACCAGAGCCATTGATTTAAGGCACACAAGTGGCAAGTTGTTTCACATGCTTACACAGGCATAACTGATGTGCAGACCCTGTGACATTTGTTTCATTGTGCTGTGAGTTTTGGCAGACTAAAGGCAGGTGTGACGTAGCAAGTTTCACGGGTAAGTCAGACAATTTTGCACAGTGATGATAATCTATGCAAGCCAGTAGCAAATCTCTCTTTTTAGTGTACACTTAGTTTAAGAGCTGTGAGCAGTAGGCTATTAAATAAGGGTGAAATTCTATTTTAGGTTTAAATCTAGCAGAGAGTTAAGAGCTTTATGAAGAGCTTTGGTTACTTAGAAACTCTCATGCTTTGTCCTACCCTCTCTCCCCCAATGTGTTTGCATGTCAGCACTGCTGACCTCTGACCCCTCCTCACATGGCTATGAACAATGGGAAGGCTCTCCTGAATTCCTCTGTTAGGCAATCGTGTCAGCTTGAGCCAGCCCTGGCCTGCACCCTGAAGTGGTGAGTGCATGAATGGATATGGGGTTTAATGAGTAATCCTCTGCTGAACTAAGACTCCCAGGCTGTGGATTCTTTAACCAGCCTTTATGGAGATTTTACTCAGCTGGAGAAAGCACAGCACTTCAAAGCCAAAGTACCTGTGCTGTTAAAACAGTCATACACAGACTTTTTGGGGGGCATATGTGCAACAATAGTAAAGTAAAAAGGGGCACCTGTGGTAAGGACCTTTAAAAATTAAAATTAAAAATTCCCTGCTAAAGATTCCATCTTAAACCAACCTAAGCTGGTCAAGATTGTTTAAGATGTTTTCAACACTTTTACATGGTTAACCAGCTGACCAGCCTATATAGTTACCTAGCCAGCTAGACGGACAAACAAACAGCAATATTTACATAAGTTACGCTTTCCACCGCAATATTTAAATAAAATCAATCCACCGGTGTGTTAGCAATTTAGACCAACAATCGCACTTGATCACAAGAAAAACGGCCCAATCAAACCACACCTCAACAAACTGTTTCTGGATACCGCATTCACGTGATTTTCTCATGGCACTTGAGGAAGATGCAGAAGTCGGCTACTCAATTTAACAACAAAAATTAGCCTACTGAGCAATTACGAAACAATTTCAAAACATTTCCTGATGTTGTGGGAGTGATGGTTTTGAAGTCAGTGGCAACCGCTGGAATAGAAACGGTGAGTAGGCCTGACGTGGTTGATTTGTCAGGCCATGGCGTAGAGTTGGTTGTGCAGTGAAAATGAGACACTGCCAAACATTCCTTTAATGGATGGCAAATTTCGTCGCTTTTTTAATAAAGGCCGTTTACGTTTGAAACGTTTCTGATTGCAGTTATCCCAGTAAAGTAAATTAATTAATTCATGAAAATGATTGAGGGACTGATGACTGCTGTCAAATAGTATTTCAGGTTTCTGATTTGCCCTTGTTCAGTACGTTTGTCTCCACAGCAGGCCTGCACTCTAGATAGCACTGCATGTCTCTGTCTGCACAAGGGTGGATATGACCCTGTTTGAGTGACACGGCAGGTCCACATGAACATGAGAGCCCGTGTTTCTCTTACCCGAGCAACCTGTAGGAGTGTAGCTTCAGTCTAAAAAAAAAAAAAAACAAAAAAAAAAAATCACAGATTAGTAGCAATTAGATTTAGTGTTTGTACTGGTGTATTGTTGAATATTTTCACGTTGTATCTTCGTGTAAATATGGAATTCATTACCAAAAAACGTTATATTATCAGCACTAACCCCTTTCAGGGTACAATACAATAGTAAATATTATAGAGGTCCGAGTAACAGAATTAGTATTAACCCTGCTGATGGTGTTATGGAACAATGAGTATTGCAGAGAGTACAGTAACAGAGTAACAGTATTAACCCTGCTGGTGGTGTTATGGAATAGTGAGTATTGCCGAGTACCGTAACAGAGTGACAGTATTAACCCTGCAGATGGTGTAATGGAACAGTCTGTGCTTTGTGGATTAGGATGAACGGAAGCATGCAGGCATGTGACTCAGCATCCTGACAGACTTGCTCCTGCAGGAAAGAGGTGGGAGGAGTGCGTTCATGTAAGAGGGAGTCTCAGCTGAGGGACTTTCTTGGGTGTGATGATTTGATCCAATGAATACAGTGCAGAGGCTGCGTGTATGTGCAGCACATTTATTTATGTTTGTTTGTAAAAGGCTGTGATTAGATTAGATGGATGTGACCTGAATCAGAATGTATACATTATTGAAGCTGCTGGGACTTTTTGAACAGCAAAAAAAAAAAAAAGAATTAATCCCAAAAACTTGCCAAACAATGTCTGGAAGGTCCTGCATGAAGTTTGAAACATTGTATCATCTTTCCAGCTTTTTAGCAGTGTTATCTGAAAGTGTCCGTAGAAGAATTTCAGTGATCAGGTGAACACTCTCACTTCAAGGTATTTTTTTATTAAAAAAAATAAATAAAAAAAAAAGCATTTTTCACGAAGTGTCAAATGTATTGACATGTAAAATAAAGCTTTAGCTTGAATGCAAAAACATCAAAGATATGATGGCTGTTTGCAACCAATGACAAAGGCAGTTTCCAACGCACAACTGGTGGCCCAGTTCAATGCAATAATCAGAGTGCCAGTGTTCGCTGCTGACTGACTGAGCATTGTTGAACAAACGTAATGCCGTTTTCTTCAGCATCAATACACATCCTTCATTAGTGAAAAATATAATTTTCTCAAGTGAACAAAATGTGTCCTCTAAAACCCGAGCACACTTTATTGTGCCGAATTGAAGCAAAATAAGATACTTTGCATTTGTGACACTGATACGGTCGTCATTTATAAAGAAGGAACATTGAACACTGAAACCGTGTGCACTGAACCACCGTGTGTGGGGGAAACGATACTGTCCGCTCTCACAAAAATACCACAACCACACATGCTCTCTGGTGAAACCGGTAGACCCCTGAATTCATCTGGTTTCATCACCCCCCCCCCCCCTGTTTCTCTCTGTGTGTGAAGTTGAGTCATACTCTATATGCAGCCTCTTGGTGTGCACACTGTAGGAAGTGGGTGGCCCCCTGTCCTGTCAGTGCCGTCCTGCAAATAGTCCTTCAGTCACAGAGCGTGGAAATATGTGTGTGTGCTTGTGCGCACTTACACTTGCAACTGTGTGCATTTCTTTGCATGTGGGAAAAGCAAAGTAAGAGTAACACACACTTACAAGATAAACATATGAGAACAGTCAATTGGGATATAACCCCTTTATACCTTTATGTGGAAGGAAGAAAAAAAAAAAACAGCTGAAATGTACAGGAGACCTAAGCATTTAGAATGAGCAAAGTGAGTGACAGGGGAGAGCTCAAATATGGTGTAGCACTACTCTCTGCACTCCCCCTGTGTGAGAACGGGCTCAAGTCCTTTGTTCAAGGGAAGCTTATGCCATTCCCACAGATGAGGTGGTGTTTCTGGAGTCTGTAAAACCAGAGGGCTCTCGATTAGCGTTTTCAGGACTGGGACGTTCCACGGCCACGTCTGAAAAAGGGCCTGGCTGCAGCTCTTTCTTGAACGAGGCGGAGCCACAATGCAAGTGTACCGCAAGCACACATGCACAGACACATGGGTGGACCACTAAATAGCTGGAACTCCTATTTTTTAGCCTCACAATATTGAAAAACTGTTTCAAAGGGTTATTTCCCCCAGTGTTCCTTAAAATTAAAAAGACTTGTTTAAAAAAGTAGCATACAGTCAATGATGTTTATTTCCAACTCTCTGTTTACTTCACAGGGAGGCACAGTGGTTGCCTCACCGCAAGAATGTCCAGGGTTCAAATCCAGGCTGGGCCTTTCTGTGTGGAGTTCCGGTTTTCTCCCACGGTCCAAAGACGTGGAGGTAGGCTAATTGGAGACTCTGAATTGCCCGTAGGTATGTGTGAGTGAATGGTGATTGAATGGGGTGTGCCCTGTGACAGATTGATGTCCTGACCAGGGTGTATTCCTGCCTCTAATTTGGTAAATCTTTTCACTTCAGCCATGACATAACATTTTATAATTTCTCGAATGTACTGGTTAATAGGATTCTTGTTTAAAGTAAAAAATACAAAAGAATTCAACAAAAAAAAGCCTACGTTTCATTTTCATTTATTAGATTTATTTTTGGGAAGACAGCAGATGGCGCCATCACCACATCTTTCCTGGGTGGTCGTTCCTGATAACCTAGGGGCGTAACTATACAACTTGATGACAATACCATAGTGGTACTCTGAAAAACAATACAATTTCTCTGAATTTATAACAGTATGATACAATTAATGACTAATCACAATACGATGTCATTAGCTGCGATGTGAATGTGAACATTAGATTTGACAGATTCCCCCCCACCCCACTAACTCTCAAGAAATCACTGTAATAATAGTATACATTTCAATGTTAAGTGCCTTTAACTTCAGTGCCTCAATCTGCCTAAACAATGTTTGCGATACAAATTATACATATCACAATGATGCAGTTGCATTGTGACGTTTGCCTTGCGATGCATTGATGCACCGGTTTTATTACACATCCAACAATGTTGCATGATGGGTAGAATTTGCCTTGTTTTCCTTGATAACACTTTGACAGGTATAAAAGTAACAAATAATAAGGTGATTTTGGATATTCGCACTGTATTACTGAAGTGTATAACTGGTCTTTCCCCGTTTTATAAAATACATACGGACCAAAGAAGCCCTGAAGCGATAATTTCACAAATACCTGTAAACAATACAACATATACACATTTTAATAAATGAGCATTTTATTGAATTCATTTTACTGAATACCATGTTGAAAACCAACTCAGTAAAATGTTATGACACAATCCAATATAGATGATTTGAACAGTACACTACCAAAGCATGCATCCTACATACAGAAAACAACAGTGAGTGTCCCAAATCTAATTCTGTGGTTAAAAAGATAGAACTGCAAGTATTGCCTGAACATTCTGCATGTTCATGGCATCAATGGAAACGTGCCCCACTGAAGATCCCTTAAATGATTGTAGAAAATGGCTAAAATATAAATGAATACGGAAACTATTCCATAAAATGAAAGAACAAGTCCAGGCAGTAATAAGATTACTCCATAAAAT